>NC_057805.1:120895114-121124018 GCF_018294505.1 Triticum aestivum
CTCTATATCTTTGACGTGGGCACACACAAATTTGATGGCACTCTTTATCGATCACGCGCGCGCGCACACACACACATCATCCCTCTCTTCGATTCTATGGACACCTCAAGTCGATGATACCTCCACTCTCTTCTCGTGGATCGCCCCCTCTATATATATGATATATCTAGGAGTCTATTTCACACACATTGCATATGTTACATTTTTTGATTGACCCCCCCCCCAAAAACTCTCACGAACCCACACACTATATCTCTCTACGTTTGTATCTCTCTCACACAACCCCACGTAGGTGGTGTACGTATACAAGAAGAGAATAGGTGCACCGTGCACGTACTCACGCTTCGTGCCCAGCCACACCTGCGCAGGTACACGGTGGAGCTCATTTCTGTACGAAATGGCAGCCCACGTGCTAATTTGAACGCGTGTAGCGGTTGTTTACTTACAGAGGTCGTGTACCACGCGTGCACGAAACAAAGTTCGACTTGATGCATTGGCGCGTTATTTTTAAATAAAGTTATATCGCTCAATGGCACGTACACAGAATATAAAACAATTTTTATGGAGAAAAAGGTACTCCGCTCCACTATATACAATGGAGCATGCCTTCTTGGTTTGTCTCTCTTCAGAGTATCTCACACAAGGCTGCGGTGGCCTCTCTCTCTCTCTCTCTCACCGTTGGTAACTGATCCGGCCGCATACCGTCCGCCAGCGGAAAGGGAGGACATGCATCGTTTCTCCGTTCGACGGCGCCGAGGCAGCACGTCCCGATCTACGGTACACGCCATTCTCTCTGACCAAGCTCCGGCGCGGTAGGGCCTACGCCACCTGCTCGCTGCCGCAGTATGGGCGGATTCCGCCTGCCGCCGCTCACCTAGTTACATCCCTCCGACCTCCAGGTATCCCCTCCGACCTTGCTCCACTGCCCGTCTTCCCACGTCGCTGCATGTGGATCTTCCATAGTTCTTTTCCCAAAATGTAGCTCGTCCGGCGTACTTTCCATATTGCAATCTCGTCCTCACACCGTTTTAGACAAACACAACCGTGTTGTTATCTTCCCTTAGGAAAAGGAATATGCTTCTTTTTTGTCGTCGCATGTGTCATCAACTGTTATTGGCCAGTAATTGTTTCCTTTCTACCTCCTTTTTGCAAACAGGGCTATCCATTTCACCTCGTTGCTATTGCGACCTTTTGGTGAACTACACAAATTACTTTTTTCTTAAGAGTGTTTTGTGCAGTTCTACCAAAATGTCACACGGGCAACGTCTCTACATTTCAGTGCGACTGCACAAAGGGAGATTGGTTTTGCTCTATCCTCCTCATCCAACCCTGAGCCTAATCTTCTCCAACTAGTTAGTCTTAAGAGAGACTGCAAAGGTGACCGGCTTCTATTTGTGTGTTTATTGTTTCATGAGCAGTCCTCTATTATCGTAATCACACTTAATATCTTTGGAACAGGGACGCTCAGCTCTATTTTAGTGGAACTGCACAAAATGATCGGAATGTTGCATGCTCCAGACAGCTACTTTTTTTCCCAACATGCCTTGTTGATTTAGACAGAGCTGGGGGACGTTGCTGCCAATGAAAGCATGGATCAATTTTAATTTAACACCTTCTCACAACTTTGTCTTCAGTTGTGATGTAAATATTAGCTCTGATATGCTAATAATTGAGATGCATTAGCAAGGAAGTTAGTTTTTTATTGTTTCCGAAAGAGCATCGATGGCAAGACACATGAAACAAAAGCTGAAAGCTCACACCATTGTACATTTTCATGTCGCTGGAAAATTATTTGTATAGTACGTCAATTATGTAAAGAAATGCTGGAAGCTTGATAGCATTGCTAGAAGCCTCTTCGGCATCCGGGTCCATGTGCCATGCACAAAATTATACTCCTTCGTTCCTAAATATTTGTCTTTTTACAAATTTCAAATGGGCATATTTTAGAGTGTAGATTCACTCATTTTGCTTTGTATGTGTACTCCCTCCGTTCCTAAATATTTGTCTTTCTAGAGATTTCAACAAGTGACTACATGCGGAGCAAAATGAGTGAATCTACACTCTAAAATATGTCTATATATATCTGTATGTAGTAGTCCATTTGAATCTCTAAAAAGACAAATATTTGAGTAGTCACTCGTTGAAATCTCTAGAAAGACAAATACTCTGGAGTATATTTAAGAACCGAGGGGGTAGTGCACAGCCGCATGGGAGACTCAGCCCGGTCGTTGCGCTGCATTAATAGTGAGTAATGAGCAGTCAAATCATAAGCCCCACCTTTCCCAATGTAAGTTGCTCGGAAGAAGCAACCATCAATACGCTCTTCTTTGAATCCGCTCATACTACTCCATCCGTCACTGTTTATAGAGCGCGCTTCAGAAAAAGAAAAAAATCTCTGGGACCAAGGCGACTTGCGATCGGCCTGAAAAATAGCATTGGTAGTTATAGCACGGTGTCTATTACTAGAGGAAATAATGCATACACACATGCATGCAGTGCTTCCACCCCGGGTACACACATGCATGCACTTACTCCACTCCGTAGTACATCGAGAGAAAATTGTGGACTTGATTGCGGTTACCACGCCCTAATTAATTGAGCATTAAACCAAACGCGTCTAAAGTCTCTCTGGTGGTGGAAATGCATCATAATGAAGCGCACCCTGTAAACTGTGACGAAGAGAGGAGTAGTATGAAGGTGCAAAACCAAGTACGCGTATGGCCAGTCAGTCAACGCACCTCCTCTTGGCATATCACTGACATGTGGGACCGGAGTGTGAGCAAACTGATCTCAATTGACGGCAAAATGGCCAACCCGCCGTTCCTTGAGAGAGACGAGGAGCGAGAACACACTGACGGGCTCGCACGGAGGCCAAGATATATTTGAGCATGGTTGATCGATATCATCATTACATGTTGGGCTGCCGTTTTCCGCCCTTCTCCGGAATAAATGTGTACTTTATCAGAGATTAAAAAAATAAGAGTACAGAGGCTCCACCATGCGGTTCTAGTAGTAGTACTACTCGTACTACTAAACCTTGCGCTTGGCTCTTCGCCTCTTCGTGAAGTCGAACAATGATGGTACTCCGCATGTTCGGTACTACAGTGTATGCCTCTGGCAATCTAACACCGAATAAACTGATGCATGTCCACCGCCTGGGCTAGGGTACGTTGCATTAGTCAAAAGGCGTAAGCGAGCTTCACCTTGTCCTGCAAGCTTCTCCTTGTTTTGCGAGTTGACGGGACACTCCAAAAAGTAGTGCTAGTCCATACTCCCTCCATTCCGGTTAATATGGCTTAATCTTTTTTGCGGGTAAATGAGAGAGCTTTATTCATATATAAGCATTCTTAGGACGATCAGCCAAGACACTGGTCACTAGGAAGCGAGGTACCCCGCAAAAAAGAAGTAGGAAGTGAGGTGTTTCATCAAGCCATCTCTCGGCCACATTCAAAGTGCAGCAAGCATGGTTCGCACAATGATGCGCGGCAAGGTTTGCTGACCTGTTTACATGCTGAATAACAAAAAAAAGATGAAATATTACCGAGCGCTCCTATTTGTAACAGGATATGAGCCAGAATTAAGCGAGAATTGTGGCGAGTGTTCCATGCAATCAACTTCCATTATGACATGCGAGAACCCTCGAAGAGAACCAAATGTGTTGAAGATTGCTTTATCACATTTTAAAAATATAATAAGAGTGTAGACGCTCCTCCATCCGGGTCCTAGTACTACTATAGTACATACCTCTATAGACTGTAGTAGTAGTACTAGTACTAGTAAACTTTGTGCTTGGTTGTTCGCCTCTTCGGGAAGTCGAACAATAATAGTACTAGTATAGTGTATGCTTCTGGCAATCTAACACCGAATTAACTGTTGCACGTCCACTGTCTGAGCGAGGGAGAGCTTGCATTAGTCAAAAGTTTCTCCTTGTCCTGCGAGCCACTGCGCGCAAGCTTCTCCCGTCCTGCAAGCTTCTCCTCGTTCGGCAAGTTGACGGGACACAGCAAAGTAATGCTAGTCCATACTGCCTCCTCTCCGGTTAATATGGCTTAATTTCAAACAAGATAAATACACTGTCTGTCACTGTATATTTGTAAAAATACGGTCAGTGGACTTCATAATACGCTCACTGCGCTCAATATATACATTTTCCGGTGTTTATACGGTCACTAGCTCACCCTGGCTGAGTATGTGTGTGCATGCACGTGTAGGTTGAGTACTTGAGCATGAGCGTGTGTGTTTCGTCGTGTGCTCGGACATGCATGCATTAGGGCGTCGCACGCGTTTTTGCGTCCATGTGTACGTGTGACTGTTGCATACACGTAGGGGGAGTACGTGTAGGGGCCACTAAAGGAGCAGTCAAATCACACAGTAAGTTAGTCGAAAGAAGCAACCATCATTTCACTCTTCAATGACTCGTACGCAATATAAAATGGTTGATATGGAGAGAAAAAGAAAACCACTATATATACACTAGCAGGAGCCTAAGCTACAAGCCTGCTTGCTTGGGTTGCTCTCTTCACAAGCATAGAACGACGGTGGCCACACCGCTGGTCACATATCCGGCCTGACCCCGCAGCTGGGGGAAGGGAACAATGTTCTGCGTAGACGCGGTCGACATCGGCGAGGGAGAAAATCCACAGTCGGTGCGTCCCAATCGGGGGTCACCGCGGTATGGGCCGATGTCGCGTCCCAACCGCCCTTCTAGCTACAGCCCGACGTCCCAGGTAGTCCATCTTCCTTTTGGAGCCGGCTTGCTCCACTGCCGCAGCTCCCCACGTAGCTCCATCTCCATGTCAATCTTTCTCTACTTCTACCGGCTTCTACTTGTGATGAGTTTATGTCTCATGAACTAGTGCCAGTACTATTATTCCAATCACACATCTTCAATATATTTGCCATCAGGGATGCTCAGCTCGATTTTAGTGGAACTGCACAAAAGCATCGTATGATCCGAGGGTGCCAGCCATCTTTCCTTCGAAAGGTTCTACCTGGCCAAGAAATTAAATCCTGTTTAGGGTTTAGGGTTTAAGTCGTAGTGACCCCATCAGTAGTTTTTCTTTCGTACACGCTCTCACAACTTTTGTCTTTAGTTGTGAATTAAATATTGGCTATGATCTGTGAATCATTGAGATGCATCAGCATGTGTGTTAGTTTTCCTTTGTATTTGATGGAATGTTGTAACGGGGCAACCTTGGAGTAGGAATGAAAATGGAGTGGAAAGTTTCCTTTTTCCGGAGAAAAAATGGAAACGGAGGGAAACCAACGTTTCGTTTCGTTGGATCGCGCCATCGAGCAAAACCAACGTTTAAATCACGTCTGTCGCGTTCGTGTCTCACCCTCCTCCACGGCTCGACCCCACACGGTCGCTCGGCATGCCACTCACCGCAAACCGAGTATACGATAACTTTCCCGCCTGCTTGTCGATGGATCGCGCCATGGAGTACTAGTACTACTGGAAGAGATTGACGAGTTGGGGGAGGACAGCTAGCTGTAGCACGGACTCCCAAGAACTTTTTACATGCATGTTGTGGCCGGCTATTGTGACATTTGAACGCGTAGCAGTCGCGTGCACCAGGAAGCAGCGCGGGCAACGCTCTCTCAGCCGGCGCGCTGCTTCAATGCCGGCACCAGTGAGAGGTCGCGTCCGCTCTGGCCGGGCATGAATGCGGCACTGACCGTTTCGAGTGGGAAGCACGCGCGGGTGATTAAGAGGGTTCGGGGTGGTCAGGAGCGGCAAACAAGAGATGTTGTATGTTAATATTGCCGCATATATAATTAACAACGTAAATAATGTGCCAGTTGGACAAATATGATTGGAGATGGAGATGGAAATGGAAACGGAATTTTACGTAAACACGGATATGCATGTCTATGTCTATGTGTGTGTGCGCGACGACTCTCGCGACCTGGAAGCGGGGGCGTGTTTTTGATCGAGTTTTCTTTCTTGGAACGTTAAAAAATTGTCCGCCAGTTTTCGTTTCTTTTTTCCGGGAACGCGCATATTCTATTTAAAACCATTGCTATGGAGATATTGTTTTACTCCATTATAGCCTATTGTTTGATAGAGTTTCTCGCGTCTCGCTCTCTCACCCTCTCTATATCAAAACAAGATGACAGTGTCCACACTATCTCCCTCCTCACCGGTGGTCACAGATCCGGCCGAATCCCGTCCGCTGCGGGAGGTGAGGAGGTGCAGCGTTGACGTTGTCGCCGTCGGCGATGGAGGAAGCCGATGCGCATCGTCCTCTCGGAGCCGGCGCTAGCGCGGACGAAGGTCCTCCGCGCCCTTGTTCGCTGCCGTCGTGTGGGCAGATCCCGCCTGCCCGCCTAAGCGACATCTCGCCCACCTGAGGTATAACTTCTTGTACTGGTCCAACTCCCCAGGTCGCTGCATGCGGGTTTTTTCTATGCGACTACTCCCCAGCTTCCCATGTATAGTAGCTAGGGTTCTTCGGCTAGTCCAACATCACCTACTATTATAGAGGAAATGCCACTCAAAAAGTTGTCCTGATTTATGCCTCGGTGGAGGTATACATGTTGTTCTGACAAAAAGTACATGGTGGTTGTGCGGTCATTGTCCATATGCTCCTATTGCTGCTGCTAATCTAATACTATCACTGGTTAAATGAAGAAATGCTTTTTTTCTCGGGTATCCTGGTTTAGTTCCCATCAAGATAATCATGATGCTTCTGTTTGTTGGTGTACTTTTCATAATTCTCATTGACAATTGAGATGTCGTTGTTAATCTTGTAAAACAAAGTAACAACATTATATCCCTTTTTTATATTTTTGGAAACACCGGTGCGTATCTCCATACCCGGGCATGTCTTCCTCAATTTTAGTGGAACTGCACAAAATTGGATGGCCATTGTTGTTCCGCCTCACTGTCCTCTGCCACGTGGTTCTTCCTTCCTCGAGCTTGACTACTGAGAAGAAACAAACCACAGTGAGGATTTGTCGAACTTCATAGGTGCCTCACCCAAACTTGATGCCAAATGGATGATGCATCACCACGATGACCTATCGATGCTCATGGTTGCGCCTCATGGTCACGTCGGCTGGTGAATCTGGTCGATTTTCAATGAAAAACAAGTCTTCCATCAGTGCTCCTTGCTTTTTACCCACAAAGATGATATCCTTCGTCAGTTCACCTTGGTTGCGTTGGAGACGTAGTCGTCTTTCACAATGGTGCAATTTTATCACACAATTGGCTATGAACCAAATGTTTCCTCGAAGAAGGATCGACGTTGGTACTAAGAGCATAAGTTTTTATTAATTTCTAAGCCTTCTCACAACTTTGTCTCCAGCTCCCCTGTAATTTTATTTGTCCAGCTATTAACTTTGATTAAAAAAATGGTGTGGACTAAAAACCCGGATGGACGTAGTAGCCCTCCATTTTTATTTACTCCGCATATTAGATGTGACTGAAGTCAAACTTTGTAAAGTTTGACCAAGTTTAGACCGAACACAACAAACCATAATTATTAGAGAGGGCAAACTGAACATACTCTCAAACCTTTCCTATAATTGAAATTAAAATTCTTTATTTGTACACACTCTCACACGTTTCCAATAATTTGGCGCATGTGTGGTTGTTCACTTAAGGGAGGGTAGTGTACCGCACGTGAAGGACAGGAAGTGCGACCAGGACGCGTGGATCGTTAGTTCATTGGAAGTACTAGTAGTTTTCTTCACTGGTACGTTAAATAAAGAGTTTCGTTTCGTACTTACACAATTTAAAACGATTGTTATGGAGAGAATAATAAAACCACTCCAATATATATTAGTCGTATACACGAGTACTATATGGACGCAGCTTCATTGACTTTAGTGCACTTGCCTTTGGGTTTATGACAGGTGGGCCCAAAATGTGGCTGGCCCACCTGTCATGCAGCCAAAAGCAGGTGCAGTTAAGGCACTGGAGCTCAGTCCGTACTACAGTATATATATATAAGCTGGAGCCTCAGCGCTTGTTCGCTAGGGTTTGCACTCTCCACACTCTCGCTGCACTACATATATATACACGCTGGAGGCTCAGCGTTCCTTTGCTAGGGTTTGCTATATTCACAGTCTCTCACCTTCTTCACCAGATCTAAACAAGACTGCGTTGTGGCCTCTGTCTCTCTCACACCCCTCACAGCTGGCGAAGGAGGCGTCCGGATCCCGTCGCACCGGGAAGGGGAGGAGGTGCAGCGTTCACTCTATCGCCTTCGGCGAGGGAGGCAATCCACTGCCAGCTGCGCTTTTCTCTTTCACCCGGCGCCTGTGCGGGAGGGCCACCGACCCCTTCTTCCTTGCTGCGGTACATAGTGTGGGCAGATCCGACCTCCCGCCACACGCCTTGCTACATCCCGACAACCCTAAGGTATAAGTTTCTTTGAAACCGTCATTGGTCTAGCTGCATGCGGATATTTTTCGATTTTGTAGTCGAATCTAGGTCTTGGTTCAAAGTGGAAAGAAGGGTGCGGTGGGTGGAGCATGAATCTAGGATGTGGTTCAATGAGGAAAGGAGGGAGGGAAAGTAGTATAGACTAGCTATCCAGCCGCTTTGTTGGTCGAAAAGGGAAAAAGGGGGTAACCCAGTACACACATGTGTAAGGAACCGAACTCTTTGTTGAAAAGGGAAAGAAAATGGGGGGTCGGGTAGTTTGTGCAGGACTAGATTTGCTGCCCTCACATAGGAAAAAGTTTCAAAGAGAAAAAATATGGGACCAACGCAAATATGCTGCTTGGCTACATACTCTGCATCACCCATTTATACGTGTGGACGCACATGGTGCTAGCATGTCCCATGTCCCATCCACATGATCGTGCAGTGTGTTTTGAGATGTTGTGCTACTTGTATTGGTACTGTTTTAAATAAATGTTGAATTGAAGCTATTGTATTGCTCTCTTTTCCCATTAAGTAGGGAACAAAAATGGTACCAACCCAGACATGATGCTTGTTGCTTTCTTACAACAAACTCTGCATCACCCCCTTTATAAGTAGATGGAAGCACATGGTGTTGTTGCGCCCACTCGCCCCTGGAACTGTTTATGCTTTTTCTTAATCTAATGCTGATGGTAAAATTAAGCAATGCCACTCTCAGAATTAACTGCTAGACTATTTTAAGAGAATCTCTCTGTTAATATGAACCAATGCAACCATTTTAGAAATGCTACTGTCCTATACTTTGTTTTCCATCAAGATAAGGTAGATGCTTCTTTTTGTGGCCGCATGTTTCATCCTCCTTTATTGGCAGTAATCTTTTCCTTTTTTGCCTCTGTTAAATCAGGGATATCTATTCAACTTGTTGCTATAGCAAACTTAAATGTCACACCGGCGACTTTACTTGATTTCAGTGCAACTTCACAAAACGAGATTGGATTTCCTATTCGTGTTGGCAGATTCATACGTGATCTTGTGTGCGTCATGATAGGTTGGTACTTGCCTTCATCCACATGATCGTGCAGTGTGTTTTGAGATGTTGTGCTACTCGTATTGGTACTATTTTAAATAAATGTTGAATTGAAGCTATTGTATTGCTGTCTTTTCCCATTAAGTGGTGAACAAAAATGGGACCAACCCAGACATTATGCTTGTTGCTTTGTTACAACAAACTCTGCATCACCCCCTTTATAAGTAGATGGAAGCACATGTTGTTGTTGCGCCCACTCTCCCCTGGAACTGTTTATGCTTTTTGTTAATCTAATGCCGCTGGTAATATTAAGCAATGCCACTCTCAGAATTAACTACTGAATCTTATTTCAAAACTACAACACTTGTTAGGGATTGGCGGGATTACCATTTTTGTGGCCGCATGTTTCATCCTCCTTTATTGGCTAGTAATTGATTCCTTTTTTGCCTCTATTAAAACATGGATATCTATTCAACTTGTTGCTACTGCGACATTTTGCTTCGCTTAATTTTGGTGGAACTGCACAAAATGAGACCGGATTTCCATATATGTGTTGAGATCTCGTTTAGATCTTCCTCAGGAGTTGTTTCAAATCTTGGTCTTGAAAGGTCAGTACCTACTTTCCTCAGAATTAACTACTAAATCTTAGTTCAAAACTGCAACACTTGGTAGGGATCAGCGGGAGTAACATTTCTGTTAGGGACCGGCCGAAGTACATGTTTAAGAAATGTATTGTTCAGATAATGTCTCTGTTATTATATATCAGTTATAGTGTTTTACAAATGGTACTATCCTGATTTGTAGTCCTTTCTACACGTTTAACCAAGGTATTGTTAAGATAATGTCTCTGTTAAAATGAATCAGTCGCATTGTTTTAGGAATGATACTTTTCTGCTTTGTCGTTCTTTATACATGTTGAAACAAGGCATTGTTAAGATAATGTCTCAGTTAATATGAATGAATCACACTGATTGAGAATTGCTACTCTCCTGCTTTGTTTCCCATTAAGATAAGGTATATCAGTAGATGTTTTTCTTCTGGGAGTACAAGTCATCAATCGTTATTTCTCAGTAATTGTTTCCCTTATACCTACTGTTGCTTACAGGGATATCAAAATTAAAGCTCGGTTTTATTCCGACTTTGATTTTAGTTGAACTGCACAAAAGGGGCCAATGTGTCTAAGGCAAACTGCTGCATTAGTGGGTCCAGTTGGTCTTACCACTTTGCAGAAAGAAGCAGTCACAGTTTGCGCTACATTACACAAGGAATGATCGAGAAGCTTTACAGAGTATTAGTAGACGCTGGTGACATGACTAGTCTGCAGAGAGCTTAGGAAACTCTACAACACATGGAGTTCACTGGGAAAAAAGTGCCCAAACAAGTACAGGAAGCCAGGACAGGACTCCAAGTCTGTCAATGTCACTCTAAGCAACAATGATGGGGCATCTGGGTATGGTAATCTGTTTACCGTACTTTCAGTTTGTTAGTCCACCGATTGGTGGGTTGACACTGGTGTCGGTGTCAAAACCGGCGGATCTTGGGTAGGGGGTCCCGAACTGTGCGTCTATGGTCAATGGTAACAGGAGACGGGGGACACGATGTTTACCTAGGTTCTGGCCCTCTCTATGGAGGTAATACCCTACTTCCTGCTTGATTGATCTTGATGAATATGAGTATTACAAGAGTTGATCTACCACGAGATCGTAATGACTAAACCCTAGAGGCCTAGCCTGTATGACTATGGTAATGTGTGTATCTCCTTTCCGGACTAACTCCTCCGGTTTATATAGACACCGGGAGGATCTAAGGTTTACATAGAGTCGGTTACATAAGAAGGAATCTTCATAGTCGGTCGCCAAGCTTGCCTTCCATGCCAAGGAAGTCCAATCCGGACTCGGATATAGTCTTCGACCTTCATGTCTTCACAGCCCATCAGTCCGGCCCATGGATAACAGGCCGGATGCCCGAGGACCCCTTAGTCCAGGACTCCCTCAGTAGCCCCCGAACCAGTCTTTAATAGCGAGGTGTTCAACACACAAATTGTCTTCGGCATTGCAAGGCGGGTTCCTCCTTTAATGATCTCCAAGTAATGTATTCGGCCATTGACCCAGCGTCGCTCCCCTCGGCTTCTGCGCGTCAAATAACTTCATCTTGCACGTGTCGGGCGAATGTGGAAGGTCAGGGCATTTTTGCGAATAACACCCCATCCATGCAGGGAAGAGCGCCTATTTAAAGAGATTAGATCCTAGATCCATTCGGCACCACACAGAGAAAATCCCCGGAGACTGCTAGGAGAAACCATTCCAACATGGCTAGCATTCCCAGCTCCTCATCCTGTTCCGGCCCAGAGAAAGGTGAGTGGGAGAGGTGTTTTGTGCCCCATAGTCAATTAGCGAAGCTCCAGACACAGGGATTTCTTCCCCCCATAGATCTAGTCCCTGTTCCAGCGGGGCTAGACTCCTTCAATGGTGAGACCCAGGTAGAGGCCTTCCCCAATCCATCCGGGGGGAGCGAGTGTGTTTCGTCCCCTACCTACTAAGAGGCGTCGGATTTCCAATCCATCCGTTCCTCCGAGGGCTTCTAGAATACTACAGCCTCCAGCTACACAACTTCACCCTTGCCTCCATTCCGCACATTGCAGGTGATGTCGCTTTATGCGAACTATTTCTGGGCATCGAGGCTCAGTTCAAGCTGTGGAGGAAGTTGTTCTGTCTTGTCCCGCGTAATCACGAGGGGTCAATATTTGAAGTGGGCAGAGTCGAAGTATGGCGTATCGCCGATACCGGATATCTGTCCGGCACAACAAGGAAGGCATTCGAAGAATGGCCTTCCGAGTGGTTCTATATTGAGGATGTTGTGCTTCCTGACCCAGTTCGAAAGGGTCTTCATGAATTTGCGAGCGTTCCGCTGAAGAAATGCCACAGTTGGCGTCCCCGGGGTCTTGAAGAGGATGACAGCGCAGAAGTTCGTCAACTCATGAGCAAGATAAAGACGCTCGCTCAGTCCAGACTCACAATAATCGAGGTAATGGCGACCTCCATAGTGCGAGGGGTTCAGCCGCTACAATACAGAGGGCTGCCAATGTGGCACTATAATGGAGAGGATGACGCCTCCCGCTGTGGCCGGAACGGTCCGGATACCCCCGGTGCTCTAGCCAAAATATTGGCCGAGCTGTTTAAAGGGGAGGAAGAGGAGTTTCTTTGCATTAAGCGCAGAGATGGGTATTCTATGTACGATCCTCCCAGTTGGGTAAGCCTCAACCCTCTGCTTCACTCATTCCACTTCCAGATTACTTTTGATAAATTTCAAGTTTGTTTGTTATGATAGCACTGGCGGAAGGTCACCGAAGGACTTCATAGTTCCGCCCCACAGCCGGAGAACCACAACCGGGAGCTAGATCTTGGGTTTGAAGAGGATCTGGATATATTCGTGGTGCACGTGGAGGGAGTGTTTTACCAGACAAGCTATGACGGCACAGAAGTGGCCATCACCGCCAACTACCCTAGCCTTCTTCCTGCTTCACATGTAAATAATCAAGAAACACCTTCTCTAAAAGAGTGCTCTTATTCTGCCTCACCCACCGCACTGTATCATGCTCCGCAGGGGAGACGTTCGGCGATTCCGAAGAGATCGGCTCCTGCGCCGGGCAAGCCTTCGAAGAGGAAGACCGGTGAAGACACAACCAGGCCTTCATCGAGGAGGTACGGATAAATATGCTTTTCAGCGGCCGCATCCGACTGTGACTTGTGTGTTTGTTTGGTTACAGGAAAAAGGTTCACCGAACTGTGTCCGGGGGCCCGGTCGGCCGTGCTCCCGACAACCGGGATTTAGATCCAATCAGGGAGACTGGGGCCGATGTAGGAACAACGCCAGACCGCCCTTCGGCCGAGGGTTCGGAAAATATGTCCGTCACCAACTCGGAGGTAGAGAGCGCCATGAACCATCGGCGCTGCAGGGCTGTCTTGCGAGACCCCAAGCTCTCGGAAGAGGCATTCAATGCCTTTAGCTCGGGTGACGCATACATCCGAGCTGCTCGAGATGGGCTTAGAAGAGCCACGAAGCAATATCTGACAGATGTGCAGGTAAGTTTTCTTTGTCCAAAAAGGATAACCATATGCCCGTAGCCCCCGAGACTGAAAGCAGTTGGCACAACTAATTTAAGGATCGTTGTACGACCAGGTCCTTACAGAGAAGAATGGCTTGCTAGCCCAAGAGCTGGAGCAGTGCCGGGCGCAGCTAAATGCTGCTACCACCGAACTGGAAAACTTCAAGAAGTCGTCTTCTAGTAACATCCCCTCCATCGAGGAACAATAACTGTATACCAACTGTGCTAATTCTGCTGCTGATCGCATAATAGGGTCGCCTGATCATCTTGAAGAGAAGTTGAAGATCGCCCAAGAGGGAGAAAAAGAGGCGAAAAGGCAACACTTTGCAGGCGAGCGTGTGCTGACCCGCATCAGAGACGAGAAAAACAAGCTACAGGATTCCAACACTACGTTGGGTGAAGAATTGAAAGAAGTTCGAGCCCAGCTAGCCGATTCCGTGAAGGAGAACAAGAAGCTGCGGGGCGACATATTCAGTATGTGTCTGAACTATTTTCAAAATAGTTCAGAGATAAATGGAACTGATATAGTTATGTTTGCAGGTATATTGATGGGCCGTCCTGAAGAGGAGGTGCCTGGATCATCAAGTGATCTGCTGCAAAGACTATCGCAAGTGCACGAGCATGCCCGGCTGGCCATGCGGTGCGTTGCCAAGGCCTTATGGCCATCCGCCTCCCCTCCAGGAAGTATGGAGGAGCTTGTAGAGCTGTTCAATGGAGCGCGGCGGTGTATCCGACTATGGAAGATATCGGCCTGCCGAGAGGATGCGCGAGAGGCCTGGGCCATGGTGAAAACGCGATATACCAAGCTGGATCCGAATCACATGGCCCGGGTTGGACCGCTAGGGTCAAATGGGGAAGAAATTCCCGTTAGTTTAGTATATGACCAAGTAGAGGTGGCCGCCAAATATTCCCAACAGGATTGTAAGTTAGAATGCCTGTTGGACGGTGTAGAGGAGGAAGTGTTCGAGTCCAAGTGACTATGTACTTTCCTCATCATGTGGAACTCTAGCTGAATTGTATATCATTTGTCACGGCAGACCTTTTCGCTTCAACCTCCGGACCCGAAGGTGCAGAGTGTTTCCGAATACCGTCGCGCCGAATGGGCCGGGGTATGCATGGAAAACTAGGCGTAGGGGTCATAGTTGCTTGAACAGACAAGTTGTATCCGGCTAGCTATGTTATATTACATTGAGATTGTAAGAAACATCTTCTAGAGAGAATAGTTCCGTTAAGGGTTCCTTTCCCTGGGTGTGCATGCATTTAATGTACATGTCTGAATTGTGATGGGAAAATCACAGTGTATATAACTTCTGGGGGTTCGCAATGGAATAAATGAAAAGATGTCTTTAATTCACCGACCGAATATTCCCTTAAGAACGCTAGCTTTCGGCTTCACCCAGTCTTAGGTACACATCCGGATGACCCGGCAGTAACATTTGCAGAGGTGCTCCCTTTATGCCCTAGCCGAACTAACGGGAACATAGGGCATAAGCACAGGAGCCAGGCAACCCAGCTTGGCCAAAACTTAAGTCATATCGGTGCATATAATGGCGAAGAAAAGGTACATATGGAAGAAAACGCATATGTGAAGAGCTTGATGCTCCGTGAATAATGAAAAAGCTGTTGTCGAAGAAGCCCCCAGGTATAATGGACGTACATATATAAAGATGTGTATGTCAACGGTGTTCGGTCGAGCCGTATGAGAGCTTTAAAGTGAAGAAATAAAGGTGGAAAAGAGAGAAAAAATAATGGAAACTTTAGAGGAGAAGGAGACGAACAAAGAATTCGGTGCTAGGCATAGAACCTTCGGAGTCTGGCCGCGTTCCAGGGGTTCGGCTCTAGGCGACTGTCTGATGCATCACGAAGACGGTATGCTCCTCCGATAAGAACTTCGTCAATTATGAAGGGACCCTCCCATTTGGGCTTGAGTTTGTCCTTTTTCTTCTCCGGCAAGCGTAGAACAAGTTCGCCAACGTTGTAAGTCTTGGCCCGTACTTCTCTGCTTTGATATCTTCAAGCCTGCTGTTGATAAAATGCTGAACGGGCTTTGGCGACGTCGCGCTCCTCCTCCAGGGCATCTAGGCTGTCTTGCCGATCCAACTCGGCCTCTTTCACTTCGTACATACGCACTCGAGGTGAGTCATGTATAATATCGCAGGGCAACACCGCCTCTGCACCATACACCATGAAGAAAGGTGTGTATCCGGTAGTACGGTTGGGCGTGGTCCGCAGCCCCCAGAGTACGGAGTCGAGCTCCTCAACCCAGTGCTTGTCTGATTCTTTCAAAGACCGCACTAGTCTGGGTTTGATACCTCTCATAATAAGACCATTGGCTCGTTCGACTTGACCGTTGGTTTGCGGGTGGTAGACGGAGGCGTAATCGAGTTTAATGCCAAGATTAGTACACCAGGTTTTTACCTCGTCGGCTGTGAAATTAGAATCGTTGTCGGTGATGATGTTGTGTGGAACACCATAACGGTGCACCACACCGGATATGAATTCTATCACCGGGCCGGACTCAGCCGTTTTGACCGATTTAGCCTCTATCCACTTAGTGAATTTGTCCACCATGACCAGTAGATATTTTTTTCTTATGGCTTCCCGGGTCCGACCTTGTCTAGTCCCCAGACCGCGAAAGGCCACGTAATGGGGATAGTTTTTAAGCCAGTTGGGGGTATGTGGCTTTGGTTGGCGAAGAGTTGGCATCCGACACAGCGTTGGACGAGGTCCTGTGCGTCTGCTCGGGCTGGCGGCCAATAAAACCCAGTACGGAAGGCCTTGCTAACAAGGGCCCGAGCTGCAGCGTGGTGTCCATCGAGACCGGCATGAATTTCTGCTAAAAGTTTCCGCCCCTCTTCTTCGGAGATACATCTTTGAAGTATTCCGATAGTACTTTTTTTGTAGAGCTCTCCATCGTGAACCTTGCAGGCCTTCGAACGCCGGACAATGCGGCGAGCCTCATTCTGGTCTTTGGGAAGCTCCAT
This sequence comes from Triticum aestivum, assembly GCF_018294505.1. Lineage (NCBI taxonomy): Eukaryota > Viridiplantae > Streptophyta > Magnoliopsida > Poales > Poaceae > Triticum > Triticum aestivum. The sequence continues at coordinate 120,911,605 of NC_057805.1, forward strand.
CCTATTAATGTAGGCCAATAAAGGTTCAGTCCATGGGGCAATGACTGCCATAATGAGATGGGCCGACGGTGTTATTTCGGTGGCTGAGTCCCCGATACTATCGATGTGTTCAGGATTTGGAGTTGTATTCGGATCTGGACTATTGTTGCCGCCCTCCCCTTGCCACACCACGGATGGCTTGAAAAGCCTTTCCAGGAAGATGTTACGTGGGACGGGGTCGCGCTTAGCGCCGATGCGAGCAAGGACGTCCGCCGCTTGATTACTTTCTTGGCAACGTGATGAAATTCAAGCCCTTCATACCGAGCCGACATTTTTAATACAACATTACAATAAGCTGCCATATTTGGATCTTTGGCGTCAAAGTCGTTGTTTTTTTAGATATGGCGAGGTTCGAGTCCCCGCGCACCTCCAGGTGTTGTATGCCCATGGATACAGCCATCCGAAGACCATGCAGTAGGGCCTCGTATTCGGCTGCGTTGTTGGAGTCTGTGTATAATATCTGGAGTACATACTGGACGACGTCTCTAGTGGGGGATGTTAACACGACTCCCGCTCCCAGCCCTGCCAACATTTTGGAGCCGTCAAAATACATAACCCAATTGGAATATGCGCCGTACTCTTTAGAGAGTTCGGCCTCTGTCCATTTGGCGACGAAGTCCACCAGTACTTGGGATTTGATGGCTCGACGTGGCTTGTATGTTATGTCAAATGGAAGTAGCTCTATGGCCCATTTGGCGATCCGTCCCGTGGCATCGCGATTGTTTATTATGTCATTGAGTGGGACCTCAGAAGCCACCGTGATTGAACACTCCTGGAAGCAGTGTCGTAGCTTGCGGGATGCCATGAAGACCGCATATGCTATCTTTTGGTAGTGGGGGTATCGGGATTTGCACGGTGTGAGGACAGTAGATACGTAGTATACTGGTTTTTGAAGTGGGAATTGGTGTCCGTCCTGTTCTCGTTCTACGACAAGCACGGCGCTCACCACATGATGTGTTGCCGATATGTATAGCAACATGGGTTCGCCCGCATTTGGTGCGGCCAGGATTGGATTGCTTGCTAGGAGGGTCTTTATTTCCTCCAGTCCGGCGGTCCCCGCGTCTGTCCATTCGAAGTTATCGGCGTGCCGTAAGAGGCGATAGAGTGGTAGCACCTTTTCTCCTAATCTGGAGATAAAGTGACTTAATGCTGCCACGCAACCAGCTAGTTTCTGGACTTGTTTGAGGTCTGTTGGTGTAGCCAACTGTGACAGAGCTCGGATTTTAGCTGGGTTTGCTTCTATTCCTTTGTTGGAAACGATGAAGCCCAGCAGCTTTCCAGCGGGGACGCCGAAGACACACTTTTCCGGGTTGAGTTTAATGTCATACACGCGGAGGTTGTCGAATGTAAGACGTAAGTCGTCTATTAGTGTTTCGACGTGCCTAGTTTTGATGACGACGTCGTCGACGTAGGCCTCTACTGTCTTGCCGATCTGCTTCTCCAGGCATATTTGAATCATGCGTTGGTATGTCGCGCCGGCATTCTTGAGCCCGAAGGGCATGGTGTTGAAGTAGAATGGCCCGTATGGGGTAATAAATGTTGTTGCAGCTTGATCGGACTCCTTCATTTTGATTTGATGGTATCCAGAATATGCATCGAGGAAACACAGTGAGTTGTGTCCTGCGGTGGCGTCAATGATTTGATCAAGGCGGGGAAGGGGGAAGGGATCCTTAGGGCAAGCCTTGTTGAGGTCCTTGAAATCGACACACAGGCGCCAGGATTTATCCTTCTTTGGTACCATCACCAGGTTTGCCTGCCAGTCTGGATGTTTGATTTCTCTAATGAATCCGGCCTCGATAAGCTTGGCCAGCTCCTCCCCCATAGCTTGTCGCTTGGGTTCGGAGAAGCGTCGCAGTGTTTGCTTGACCGGTTTAAATTCCTTTAATATATTGAGGCTATGTTCGGTCAACTTGCGTGGGATCCCTGGCATATCCGAAGGGTGCCAGGCAAATATGTCCCAGTTTTCGCGCAGGAATTCTCGTAGTGCAGCGTCAACTGTTGAGTTCAGTTGCGCTCTGATAGATGTTGTCTTCTTGGGGTCCGTTGGGTGGACCTAGAATTTGACTATTTCTTCTGCTGGTTTGAAGGAGGTGGATTTGGGGCGTTTGTCGAGGATCACATCGTCCCTGTCCACCGTGGAGCGTAGTGCGGTTAATTCTTCAGCCGTGAGGGCTTCGGATGGCGCCTCCAGGGCCAGGGATGCAGTTTTGTTTTCAGCGCGGAGTGCTATGTCCGGATCACTGACGAGAGTGATTATACCGTTTGGTCTGGGCATTTTGAGCTTCATATACCCGTAATGAGGTATAGCTTGGAAGCGTGTTAAAGCATCCCGCCCCAACAGGGCGTGGTATCCGCTGCTGAAAGGGGCCACTTGGAAAGTTATTTCTTCGGACCGATAGTTCTCCAGCGTGCCGAATACTACGTCAAGTGTGATTTTGCCCGCGCACCGCGCTTCCTGACTAGGAATAATTCCTCGGAAGGTTGTGTTACTTTGCTTGATGCGGCTCCTATCTATTTCCATTTTATGGAGTGTGTCCTCATAAATGAGGTTTAGTCCGCCGCCGCCATCCATGAGGACCTTGGTAAGTCGAAACCCGTCCACGATGGGACTGAGGACTAACGCGGCTGGCACTCGGACTGTTCTGTACTTCGGTTCGTCACCAGCGTTAAATGTTATAGCCGTGTCGTTCCAAGGGTTTATTGCAGCGATTTGCCAGACTTCGGCGAGCTCGTGAAGTGCCCTTTTGCTCTTGTTGTTTGAAGCGAATGTCTCAAATACCGTCAATACCCTTGTGTCGTCGTCTTCTGCGGGATGCTGTTCTGGGGCGTCCTTGATAAGGATGTCCTCGCCGCTCTTGGCTACCTGCCGTAGTATCCAACATGCTCTAAGGCTGTGGGTTGCCACGGTATCTAGTGTTGTATGTATTTTGCATGGGCCATCAAGCCACCCCTCTAGAACGGTGCCGCGCCGCATAGTGGTTTTATGTTTCTTGACAGTTGGACCGGGCGTGCCACGGGGGTGCGCCCTCTTCGCCTGTTGGGGGAGTGGAGTTGGGACCGACGGTTCCCAACGAGCTGCCTGAGTTTTCCAGGCGCTCTCCATCGCGCTGTACTTTTGTACGATGGTTGCTAAGTTAGCGAATTTCAGTATTCGGCGGTGATTGATGGCGTTGAGGATTCCTTCATCCGCGCAATTGTTGCAGAACGCTGATATTGCGTCCTCGTCACGGCAATCTTTTACCTTGTCCTTGACAAGGAGAAATCTGGCCCAGAAGTGGTGGACCGTTTCCGAAGACTGCTGTTTTATGCTCATGAGAGCGTCTATGTCCGGGTGGGTGGGTGGAATTAAATCCGAACCCCGACCTGACCGATTATCCAGAGTTTGAAGACCTTCCGGGCTTAACAGTCCGGGCTCCTGAGTATCTTCTGATTGTTTAGGACCGCCGTCCGATTCTATGTTCGGAGGGCTGGTCACATCCTTTCGTTGGTGGGCATCCGGTTCCTCCTGATCGGCGGTCCGGACATAGTCCTTCTTCGATATCGAAGAAGACTGGTCGTCCTGCTCCTCGACCACCGCTATCTGGTGGGTGACCGGTGGAGTTTCGGTTTCTCCCTCATCGGTTTTAGGCCCAATCCGATCGTAATCTGTGGCGATTCCCAAAGCGGTGATGCGATCTAGGAGCTCGTTTAAGGACAAAAACTCTGCCGGATCCATCTGCTTGGAGTGTTCGAATTTGATGCGAAGGGGGTTTTCGATGGCCCGAGAGGTCATCGTCGGCTTAACGGCCGAACGGCCAATCATGATAAAGCCGCCCAGCCGGAGGGTTTGGCCTGGGGCCAGGACTCCCCCGGAGGTGATGTTGTATTTAAGGACAAGGCGAGTCATCGAACCTTTCATCGACATCACAGTGGAACTCTCAATGAAAGCACCAATGTCGGTGTCAAAACCAGCGGATCTCGGGTAGGGGGTCCCGAACTGTGCGTCTAAGGTCGATGGTAACAGGAGACGGGGGACACGATGTTTACCCAGGTTCGGGCCCTCTCTATGGAGGTAATACCCTACTTCCTGCTTGATTGATCTTGATGAATATGAGTATTACAAGAGTTGATCTACCACGAGATCGTAATGACTAAACCCTAGAGGCCTAGCCTGTATGACTATGGTATGTGTGTATCTCCTTTCCGGACTAACTCCTCCGGTTTATATAGACACCAGGAGGATCTAGGGTTTACATAGAGTCGGTTACATAAGAAGGAATCTTCATAGTCGGTCGCCAAGCTTGCCTTCCACGCCAAGGAGAGTCCAATCCGGACATGGGTACAGTCTTCGGCCTTCATGTCTTCACAGCCCATCAGTCCGGCCCATGGATAACAGGCCGGACGCCCGAGGACCCCTTAGTCCAGGACTCCCTCAACTGGGGCCAATACTCATGTGTGTGCTGTTGTGTCTTTGTTTTATTGCAGCATATAAATACGATATCCACAGGGATGCTCAGCTTGATTTTAGTGGAATTGCACAAAATGTCTAGATGGTTTGTGTCCTCCATAATACTTCATCATGCACAATACATCGAATGGTTCTCTAATCATTCGTCGTCACCCTGAGCCACCAGACTATATGTTTGAACGGTGCTGCCAGCGTCGGCCATTAAGAAGGGTAAGAAGAAAGACAAAAGGAGAGATGGCTGCTTTACTTGTGGTTCAGAGGAACACTGGGCAAACAAGTGCCCAAACAAGTACCAAGAAGCCAGGACAGGACTCTAAGTCTGTCAATGTCACTCTAAGCAACAATGATGGGGCATCTGGGTATGGTAATCTGTTTACCGTACTTTCAGTTTGTTAGCCACCGATTGGTGGGTTGACACTGGGGCCAATATTCATGTGTGTGCTGATGTGTCTTTGTTTTCTGGTAGCATATAAATACGAAATCCATAGGGATGCTCAGCTTGATTTTAGTGGAACTGCACAAAATGTTCAGATGCTTCGTGTCCTCCATAATACTTCATCATGCACAATACATCGAATGGTTCTCTAATCATTCGTCGTCACCTTGAGCCACCGGACTATCAGATGACAAACTAATGACAAACCCTGCCCGTTCCACAATCATTGGCATTACATATTTTGAATGGGAAAAGCTTGTCAAAGTTGACATTAGTTTAATATATTGGAATTGGAAAACCTTGTAAATTTTTGCTCATTGATGTTAGACAGAAGACATGCATTTGATATTTTTGAGTGGGACGCCCTTTGCTGTGAGCAACGTCGATCATTTTTTCCTATTCCCGTATTCAGTTCAGAAGTAAATATTTACTCTGCTGAGATGCATAGTCACATGAATGTTGACTTATGTAAGATATTTTAAGAGTTTGTTCTGAATATTGTCTATGTAATGCCAGGCCTTGTGTTTGATTGCAAAGTTGAGCTTGGAATGTTGTGGCATGCGGCATCACGAGCTGTTCACCGTGCCTCCTGAGAATAATGCTTGTATTGTTTTGCATGTCGATCTAATGCCAGTGATTTGCTTGTTAGGAAGATCATCCTCTTCTGTTGTTTTCGTGCTTAAGAAGCTCATCGTCTTATGTTTCATTCATAGCCTATACGACAAGTGGGGTAGGTTAGACGTGAAACCATATGATCTTCCGACAAACTCATCATCTTAGGCCGTGATTGGATCGTCGTTTTCCAACCAAAACCGCTTGTAAAACTGACGCTTGTAAATAAAACCAGATGGTCTGGGGCAAAGCGCTTGGTTGGTCGATTTCGACTAGTAAAATATACACTGGTCTCTCAAATTACACGCGTAACCCACCGGTTTTACTTACAGACCTCGGGCCCTCGGTTTCATTACGCCTGTATTTTATACGTTGTTTCCGATGACGAGTAAATTACACTTGTATCTTAATACATGTGTGAAATAAACCAGAGCTCCCAAGCGCGGCCTTACCGTTTCATGCCGTCTCAGTCTCTCGAAGGTGCTCAAAGGTGTCCGTAGATCCTGGCTTCCTGAATGAGCAGCGGGCACTGTATCAGACCATCCATAGTGTCGGTGTACAAAAGTAGGGGCTCTCCTTTTGACCCCTTTACTTGTGCACGGGCAGTCAGAGCCACGCGCCGCGGCCACACCTAGCAGAGCAGAGGAGGGAAGCCGGAGAGAAGCCGAAGCACAAGACAACCAAGGCAACGCCAAGACCAGGAACACAAGAGAGCAAGAGGGCAAGGTGGACACCCCCGGCAAGACCCTTGCCGGGGCGGCCTCCGCGGCCCCGGCAAGAGCCTTGCCGAGGCAACTTGCCCGATGCCAGCAGAGCAGGCCACCCTTGAGCCCGTGGGTTCCAACACCACCAACCAACTACATTGGAACCAGGGCTCGAGAGGCGCCTCTGTGGTGGTATGCAGATCTTTGTCAAGATCATAAACACACAAGATCAGATGAGGATCAGAAGACGACGACCCTCGGTGGGATCCTAGCCAAGGAAATCCACAAGACCCCCGGCAAGCGCCTTGCCAGGGACGACTGCAACGCCGCGGCAAGACCCTTGCCGGGCCCTCGGCAAGACCCTTGCCAAGGGCATCAACGGGGCCACAGCCAGGCCCACACCAACCAAGACTCCACCGCCATCCCCAAGCAGCTGCTAGCTCAACCAGCTGGGCAGGCACCTGCGTGGTGACAGGCGGCCTCTACACCGACTCAGCAAGCACCTGCGTGGTGGCATGCAACTCTTCGTGAAGACCCTGCCACCGCGCCACCTCGGCAGCCTGCCTGCCTACATGGCGCTGCACGCCGCGAGGCGGAGCGGCGACGGATGGGACGGGCCTCATTCCCGTCCCCGATAAAGCTAATGGACACCTAAGTAGCGCATTTAATGCGCTTTGTCTCATAATGCCAGGCGATAAGCTCGCACACTGTAGGCCTTTTCACCTCCTGTGTGCCACTGTGGCAACCCGTTTTTTGCCTACAAAAGGAGGCCCGAGGCACACTGGAGAGGGATTAGGCTCTTTGGAACTGCGCAGCCACCATAGCTAGTTCGAGAGCTCAAGAACACTCTGAAATACTCCATCTGTTCTAAATTAGTTGTCTTAGATTTTTCTAGATACGGATGTATCTAGCACTAAAATGAATCTAGATACGGATGTATCTAGACAAATCCAAGACAAGTAATTCGGAACGGAGGGAGTACACACCAAAGCAGGACTAGGGTATTACGCATCCTCGTGGCCTGAACCTGGGTAAATGATCTTTGTGCTAGCTCCTAAACCTGCTCTTCTCAGAACCCCGCGCCCGCCGACCGTAGAAGGGATTCCAGTGATCCCATAGGTGTCGTTCCCACCGACATCTTTGGCGCGCCAGGTAGGGGGCGCAGTTGTGAGAATCTGGGCTAGCAGTTAGCCTAGCAGTTCTTCGTCGCCATGGCTCCTAAGAAGAAGACGATCACGGTGATCGGCTCGTCGGGAGCCGAACGGCCCGTGCGAGTGCGGGCGAGGAGCGTCCCGGTCGTGGACAGAACCCGAGCCACGGCCCGCGAGCACCAGCATCGCTCTGGCAGTCAAAGCCTGGCGAGCGGCATCGTTCGTGCGCCAGACGACGGGCCGCACACCGCCAAAACTAAAGACGGGGCTGGGGCCCCCGCAGGCGGCACGGGGACCTCCAGGGGTGTCGCTGTGCCACCTACGGGTGGCGCAGCGACCTCCAAGATGCCCACGCCAACGCCCATTGCACGCTCTTCCCAGGGTGTGCGCGACGAGCAGCGTCACCATGCCGGTGACCCTAGACACCGCCTGGGAAGAGCCCTATGCATCATTTGCAGGACGAAGGAGGCCAGCATGCCCGCTGAAGTGCTGGCAAAAATGGCACGCAGCCGCTGGGCTGTGATAGAGCTCCTTCTAACGGGGTTAGAAGTCGAAGCGCGCCACGGTCCACGCAGCTTTCGCCACCACCCACGCTAGCAGAAGCTTTGGTGCGCGTGCAGTTACTCCTCGACTTCCCTCCCTCCGCGGAAAAGCTCGACGAATGGAGGGACACCATCCGGAGCCTCGTCGCCGTCACCAACAAAGATGATCCGCGACCGGCGGGGCCCTCGGGCCGGCGCTCCATCGAGCAACCACATGCTAGCGGTGGAAGGACCGGGGGAGCTGCATCCACAGTACACTCTCCTCCCCCGCGCCAGTTGCCGCCGGTGCCGGTCCGTCATGACGACGCATGTGATAACATTTCCATAACGTCGTTCGACCCATGGACCCACCGCGACCAATGCCAAGTTCTACGAGAACGAGCCCATGAAGACGCTCGAACCAACATCGAGCACCGGCACGACACATGCCACCAGTCGGATAAGCGGGCGGGACCCGCTATGGACCACCCAGCACCGGGGGGCTCCGACGGCCTACCTTACGAGGTGGGTTGCCCAGCCTTTACCCGTGAGCTGCGGCAGTTCCAGTGGCCGTCCCACCGCACGTTCAAGCCTGGCGTCAGTGAGATGTATAATGGCAAGACCCATCCGTCAGAGTTCCTCAGCATTTACACCATCACGATGCAAGCTGCTGGAGCTCGCGACGACAAGGTGCTTGCCAATTACTTCCTGTTGGCACTGAAGCCCAACGTCATGTCTTGGTTGATGCACTTGCCGGCGGATTCCATTTCTTCTTGGTCGTATCCGTGCCATGAGTTCGTTGGTGCCTTCACTGTAGGCCACCAAGCTCATGGCCAGGCCAGTGATTTGCATATAATTCCCCAGAAGGAAGGGGAAACCCTGTGCAAGTACATACAGAGGTTCAGCCGGGTGCAGTACAACATCTCCGATGTTCATCCCGCTGCTGTGATTAGTGCGTTCCATCAGAACATGCGCAATCGCAAGATGCGCGAAGAGCTGGTGATGAACAAGGTTAAGGATGTGGCCGAACTTTATGTTCTGGCTGATAGGTGCGCCCGGGCTGAAGAGGGAAGGAAGTACCACGGCGAGGACGCCGGCGTGGAAACCGACTCTACTGATGAAGACACCGCCGCCCCGACGAAGAAGGGCCGGCATCGGAACAGGAAACGCAAGGGCAAGGCCATGCTTGCCGTCGAGGGATCCGACGACACCGGCGCTGCCAAGAAGGTCAAGGCAGACGACCCCGGCAAGAAGATTGCCAGGTGCGCCGCCTGCCGGGCCTTGGCAGCTGCCGACAAGCCATGAGGCTCCGACAAGCAGTATTGCAAGATCCACCGCACCAAGGGCCACGACCTCCAGAACTGCCGACAGGTCGAGCTGCTTGCCGAAAAGCAAAAGGCCGAGTATGAGAGGCGGGACAAGGAGAAGGGTCAAGATGGTGCCGAAGGATCAGGCAAGAAGCGTGGCGGCCAAGGAGGCCACGGCGGCAAGGACAACTAGCAAGAGAGGCCTGCTCGGGGCCGTGACAAGAAGCAAGAAGACGATGATCATGACGAGGACGACGAGTCCGGCGAGCAAGAGTTTCAGAAGGCTACGGAGGCCATGTGCGTCAATGGTGGCACCTTGCTGCACACTTCTCACTGCCAGCTCAAGTAGTGGGTGCGTGAGATCACAGCAGCGGAGCCATTGTTCGACGCTCAGAAGCCGCTGAAGTGGTCCGGCACACCCATCATCTTTGACGCCGAGGACCACCCTGATCGCACCACTGCGGTCGGGTGTCTGTCATTGTTGGTCTCACCAACGATACACAACCTCAAGGTGAACAAGATGTTGTTTGACGGCGGGCCGGTCTGAACTTGATCTCGCCCGTTGTGATCAAGAGGCTGCAGATTCCCAGCGGAGACCTCGAAGAGACGGGCACGTTTCAAGGGGTCGACCCGGGAAGGAGCCAGCCGAAGGGGAAGGTCACGTTGCCTGTGACGTTTGGAGGCGAGCTGAACTACAAGACAGAGAGGATTGTCTTCGACGTAGCCGAGATCCCCTTGCCCTACAACGGGATCCTCGGCCGCCTGGCACTAGCCAAGTTCATGGCGGCGTCGCATTATGCCTACAACACACTGAAGATGCCTGGGCCGATGACCGTCATCACCGTCCCCTGCGACAAGAAGGATGCGCTGATCTGCGCCGACCAAATCTACCGGGAAGTAGTTGCAGCAGCTGCCGCCAAGGCACTTGCTCCTGCCGCTGAAGCCCCGGGAGGGAAGAAGAAGACCGGCAAGACCTCTCGCACCCACTCCGGCAAGCGCACCTCTTCGGAGTGTTGTGCTACCATCGAGGACGTGCCAGAGAGCTCCACCGGCAAGAGCAAGAAATCCAGAGCTGCGCCACCAGAGACCAAGAAGGTGTCCGTCAAGGAGGATGGCACGGGAGGGGCTTTCACCATAAGCTCCACCCCCGACAGCAAATAGGAAGGCGCGCTCGTCACCTTCCTGCGGGCGAATGTCGACGTGTTTGCATGGCAAGCATTCGACATCCCCGGCATTCCCAAGGAGGTGATTGAGCACCACCTTGTTGTTTGTCCTCATGTGCGGCCCGTCAAACAGAAGGTCAGGAAGCAGGCTTTGGAAAGGCAAGAGTTTATCACATAAGAGATCAGGAAGTTGGAAGCAGCAGGCTTGGTGAGGGGAGTGCTCCATCCGACGTGGTTGGCCAATCCGGTGGTGGTGCGCAAGGCAAACGGGAAGTGGAGGCTGTGTATTGACTACACTGATATCAATAAGGCTTGTCCTAAGGACCCCTTCCCGTTGCCGCGCATCGACCAGATTGTTGACTCCACGGCCGGGTGTGATCTGTTATCATTCCTCGATGCCTACTCGGGCTACCACCAGATCTTCATGACAAGAGAAGACGAAGAGAAGACAACATTCATCACCCCATGTGGTACATATTGCTTTTTACGGATGCCCTTCGGGTTGAAGAGTGCTGGCTCAACGTTTGCAAGAGCGGTCCAAATTGGTTTTGAACCCCAGCTGCATAGAAATATGGAAGCATACATGGATGACATAGTGGTCAAAACCAAGGACAAGGCAACTCTTGTACAAGACTTAGAAGAGACGTTTGCCAACCTGCGCAAGATCAACCTCAAGCTGAACCCTGAGAAGTGTGTCTTCGGCGTGCCGTCCGGCAAACTTCTCGGGTTCTTTGTGTCGTAGCGTGGGATCGAGGCAAACCTAGACAAGATCAAGGCTATCGAGCAGATTGAGGCGCCCAAGCGGATCAAGGATGTGCGTCGGCTCACTGGCTGCATTGCCGCCATGAGCCGATTCATCTCCAAGTCTGCCGAGCGCGCCCTTCCCTTTTTCAAGATTTTGAAAAATGCGGGCCCAATGGAGTGGACCCCGGAGGTCGAAGTAGCACTGCAGGATGTGAAGAAATACCTCTCTTCTACACCAGTACTGGTGGCGCCTAAACCACAAGAGCCGTTGCTGCTATATCTGGTGGCGACGAATCAAGTGGTCAGCGCCGCGCTGGTGGCATAGAGGGAGGTCGACGAAGAGGCAGTGGCAACGGCAGGACCGGCGGATGGCGCGGCGGAGATTCCCCCGACAAGGCCTGTTGCCGGCAAGGCAAGGCCCCTGACAAAGTCGGACGCCATCGGGACAGGGCCCGCGCAGCCAAGTGAAGTGGTGCAGAAAAAGAAGATGATGCAGCACCCGATTTACTTTGTTAGTTCCCTCTTGCAGGGGGCTAGATCAAGGTACTCCGGTGTGCAGAAATTGCTCTTCAGCCTCCTTATGGCCTCGAGGAAGCTGCGTCATTACTTCCAAGCCCACGAGATCACTGTCGTCACCCGCCTCCCGTTGCAACGGATACTGCACAACCCAGACGCAACCGGAAGGATTGTGGAGTGGGCCTTGGAGTTGTCAAGCTTTGGGTTGAAGTTTGAAAGTACTTTGACAATCCAGAGCAGAGTCTTGGCGGAGTTCGTTGCAGAGTGGACCTCAACGCCCGACGAAGAAATCCAGGAGACCGCTCGCCCCAGCAAGGAAGCAAGTCGTGACTGGATCATGTACTTTGATGGGGCTTTCTCCCTGCAAGGCGCCGGTGCCGGCGTGCTGCTTGTCGCACCCACCGGAGAGCACCTCAAGTATGTGATCCAGATGCACTTTCCCAGGGAGATGTCCACAAACAACACTGCTGAGTACGAGGGGCTGCTTGCCGGTCTCAGGATCGCGGCAGACCTCGGGGTTAAGAAGCTCATCGTCAGGGGTGATTCACAGCTTGTCGTCAGACAAGTCAACAAAGATTATCAGAGCCTGTTGATGGAGGCCTACATAGATGAGGTGAGGAAGCTGGAGGAGCGCTTCGACGGTATACAAGCGGAACACGTTCCCCGAGCGGAGAACGACATTGCTGATTACTTGTCAAAGCGCGCTGCATTCAAGCTACCTGTGGAACCAGGTACCTTTTTTGCTTCGATTAACTCAACCATCTGTCGAACCATCAACGGAATAGAACAAGCGGGGGAAATCAGGCCCCGGCAAGTACTTTCCTGCTGAGCCCCCAGGGGCCGCCGGCAAGGGTGTTACCATGGATTCTGAGCCTGCTAAGGGGCAGCTGGCTCCGGCAGGGCGCCGAGCCCTGGCCGTAGAGACGGCCGCCCCCATGGCAGAAGAAATGCCTTTGGTCCTTGCCGTCGAGCCCCAGGCTCCGGCATGGGCACAGCATACCGTCCGTTTCCTCCAGACAGGGAAACTTCCTGAGGAGCAGGAAGAAGCGGAAAAAGTAGCCCGTCGGTCTGCCCTGTACCAGTTCGACGACAACGTCCTGTACAGAAAGAGACCGAACGGTGTGAAATTGAAGTGCATCCGCCGGGAGGAAGGACTGGAGCTGTTGGCAGAGATACATGGAGGCATATGTGACTCCCACATAGGGTCGAGGGCCCTTGCCGGCAAGGCATTCCGGCAAGGCTTCTTCTGGCCCACCGCCCTCCAGGATGCGACGGCACTAGTAACCAAGTGTGAAACGTGCTAGTTCCATTCAAAGAAGCTTCATCAACCAGCTCAAGCCCTTCAAACAATCCCTCTCTCCTGGCCGTTTTCGGTCTGGGGGCTCGACATACTGGGATCTTTCCCTCGCGCTGTCGGGGGCTTTGAGTACTTGTACGTTGCAATCGACAAGTTCACAAAGTGGCGGGAGGTGGAGGCAGTGAGGAAGGTTACTGCACAGTCAGCCGTCAAGTTCTTCAAAGGGCTAGTCTGTCGTTTTGGTGTGCCAGACAGAGTCATCACCGACAACGGCACACAGTTCATAAGCCACACCTTCATGCAATACATCCAAGACCTCGGCAGCAAGGTCTGTTTCGCTTCCGTGGCACATGCACGGAGCAACGGCTAGGCGGAGAGGGCAAATGCTGAAGTGTTGCGAGGCCTGAGGACAAAGACTTTTGACAGGCTGCACAAGAGTGGAAGGCGCTGGATTGATGAGTTGCCGGCGGTCCTTTGGTCGATCAGAATGATGCCAAATCGAGCCACCGGCCAAACACCCTTTGCCCTGGTGTACGGGGCAGAAGTAGTTCTCCCCACGGAACTCAAGTACGGGTCACCTCGGGTGCTCGCTTATGACGAGCTTGAGCAAGAGCAGTTGTGGCGAGATGACGCGACGCTCCTTGAGGAAGATCATCTTCGGGCGGTTGTGAGAGCAGCGCGCTACCAGCAAGCCCTGCGCCACTACCATAGCCGCAAGGTTCATGCCCGAAGCTTTGAGGAAGGCGACCTTGTTCTTCGGCACGTTCAGTCGGCCAAGAATTCCAACAAGTTGACGCCGAAGTGGGAAGGCCCTTATCGGGTAATACGAGTCACCAGGCCCGGCGCAGTCCGCCCGGAGACCGGAGATGTTGTCCCAGTGAGCAACTCCTGGAACATCAAACATCTTCGCAAGTTTTACCCATAAGGCGCGGCTGCCGGGCCTCCCGGCAAGCCACCTTTTGTATAAGGTTTGCCGGCAAGGCATGTAACCCTATGTACAAAGCCAGGCGCAGACCTTGAGCATAATAAACAAAGCGCTGGTGCCCCAAGTTATAGCATGCATGCTAGGTTAAGTCTCTCCCTTGGTTAGGGTTGATAGTGCTTAGTGGCGACTAACCCCTAGCCTAGAGGTCGAGTTCGCGTCTTTCTGTCCTCTTTGGCTCGCATGGCACGTGGACACTTCTGCAGAGCCGCTTGGGAGAAAGAGGACGAACCGGCGCCCTAGCCCTGGCAAGCCAAGACTGCCGGGGGCTGAAGACACAAGGATCCAACCCTGGCAAGACAAGGTTGCCAGGGGCTGCGGATTCAGATAAGTCTTTCATCCCCTGTTATGCATTTCCGTATGGAACTGGGACATGTGAAACCGTGTTTATCTTCTTAAACCACCGTGCTCCCCTTTTCCTGTACCCAAGAGCAATCCCCTGGGTTGGAACTTGGTCGTAGTCGCGGTGGCAAGAAAATGAACGAGGGGCCTAACTCTACTTCATCCCTGCCTCCGCCAAAAGCGTGAGAACGGTCGACTGAAGTGGGGGGACGGCAAGGCCTGTTGCCGGGCGACAATGTTTATCTTAAAGATAACAAGGATTCATTCCTTGGCATGGGCCTCACTCGCGCACAAAGAAACTCGGCATGCACCCTTATTCATTAAAAACATCCCATACAGGTATAGTTCATACGGAATTAAAAACATGAGCAAGGGGATTACAAGTCTTAAAATTAACAAGTGCCCGCAGGCTTACAAACTAAAAAGAGATAAGGTGCCCGTAATCCCTTTCTTGTCCCTCTCCTCAGAAGGTGGAACAAGACAGCAGGAGGGCAAAAGGAGCGCCTAGGCGAGGTGCGAGGAGCAGAAGGCACCAAGAGAACATCTTGGTGTAGGGAAAGGAGCTGGAAGGCGAGGCAGCAGGCCGGCAATATGCCACGAAGGCGTCGGTGCCCGCGTACTCCGACTTGAAGGCCGCCACCCGCCTTCTTCACCTTCTCCGGCCCTCCTACGCCAGCCGCCCAAGGAGACGATGGGGAGCACCCCGATGGAGAGCTTGGCGAGGAAGGCCCTCGGAAGGGCGCATGGCCGAGGGAGGGGCGGCGCAGTCAGTCGAAGTCGGGGTCGGCATCCTGCCGCTCGACTCCCTCATCGTCGCTGTCGCTGTGCTCCTTGTCACTCCCGCTCGAGGAGGAATCTTCATCGGTGGAGGAGCTCTCCATGCAGCTCTTTAGGCGAGTTCCAAGATCTCCGAAGACCTTGACGGAGAGCAGGTCGCCCTCCATTAACTTGAAGTAGAGGACGAGCCCCGCCGTCAGACTATGGATGCGAGCAAATGTCTTCCACCCGCGACAGAGGTACATAACATGAGGAGCGGGGAAGTCGACGTTGACCTGCGTGCCGCCACTCCCGCAGCCCCTCATGTGCAATCTGAGTGTCTGGGGCGGGTCGAGCTCCATTTCCTGAGAAAATGGGGTAGGGAGACGGAGACGACGACGCAGTGGCCGGTGCAGCCTGATGAAGAACTCCCGAGGGTGGTCCCCGACGTGGCCCTCCATCATGAGCGGCATCGCTGGCGGAGGCACGGCCATCGCGCCGCCTCGTCCCCCTCTCCCTCGACCGCCGCGGTGACCTCGGCCTCGCCCCCTCCCCCTTCCTCTCGTAGCCGGCTCCGCCGCCGCGAGCTTGTGGGAAGGAGGAACGCGCTGTCGAGCAGCGACCCTCGCCCCCACCGTTGAAGGCCTGCACCCCCTCTCGCCATGATGGGTGGAAGGAAGGAGCGGAAGTGGAAGAAGATGGATGCTGGGAGAATGTGGGAGTGCCATCCCCCTCCCCCCTTCTTATAAAGGGGCGGGGTCCAGGCTCGGCCGCCCCGCTCAACCAATCCAGTCATCGGGGGCGCAGGGAATCAGGACCGATCCGCTACCCCAATCAGCGACGGATCGGTTTCCCGCCTCCACCGCCTGCCACCTGCATGAAGGGCACGTGGGGAGCAAGCAGAGTCGAAGGGACGGGTGAGGCAACCGTTCCCCACCCTGTAATCGTGGGGTGTGGGCGCCTTGAAGACCGCGACCCGAGTCCACTCAGTAAATGAGCCGCGCCTCCACGCCTCCCTCTTTTTATGGGGAAGGCGCAAGCCGCCTCTTTACTGCGATGTGACGCATGCGTGCGGGAACCACCCCACGCATGACCCTCATGGCACGCACGATCCTCCACGTCGCGCGTTCAATGCTGATCGTGGGGAAGCGCAGCGGACGAAACAGTTATTGCGGTAAAATCCGCCTCACCTGCCCGCGCACCATTCTGGGCCTGGCCCAACAACGCGTCGCGCTTATGTGTGGCCCAGGCCCGGGGGCTCCTGTGGGTGTGCAAAAGTAGGGTCTCTCCTTTTGACCCCTTGTGCACGGGCAGTCAGAGCCACGCGCCGCGGCCACACCTAGCAGAGCAGAGGAGGGAAGCCGGAGAGAAGCCGAAGCACAAGACAACCAAGGGAACGCCAAGACCAGGAACACAAGAGAGCAAGAGGGCGAGGTGGACCCCCATGGCAAGACCCTTGCCGGGGCGGCCTCCGCGGCCCCGGCAAGAGCCTTGCCCGGGCAACTTGCCCAATGCCAGCAGAGCAGGCCACCCTTTAGCCCGTGGGTTCCAACACCACCAACCAACTACATTGGAACCAGGGCTCGGGAGGCGCCTCTGTGGTGGCATTCAGATCTTCGTCAAGATCATAAACACACAAGATCAGATGAGGATCAGAAGACGACGACCCTCGGCGGGATCCTAGCCGAGGAAATCCACAAGACCCCCGGCAAGCGCCTTGCCAGGGACGACTGCAACACCACGGCAAGACTCTTGTCGGGCCCCCGGCAAGACCCTTGCCGAGGGCATCAGCAGGGCCATAGCCAGGCCCGCACCAGCCAAGACTCCACCGCCGTCCCCAACCAGCTGCTAGCTCAACCAGCTGGGAAGGCACCTGCATGGCGACAGGCGGCCTCTACACCGACTCAGCAAGCACCTGCGTGGTGGCATGCAACTCTTTGTGAAGACCCTACCACCGTGCAGCATGCCTGCCTACATGGCGCTGCATGCATCGCTGGCCTGGGCGCGTGTCGAAGCGAGGCGGAGCGGCGATGGATGGGACGGGCCTCGTTCCCGTCCCCGATAAAGCTAATGGACACCTAAGTAGCACATTTAATGCGCTTTGTCCCGTAATGCTGGGCGATAAGCTCGCACACTATAGGCCTTTCCACCTCCTGTGTGCCACTGTGGCAACCCCTTTTTTGCCTACAAAAGGAGGCCCGAGGCATACTGGAGAGGGATTCGGCTCTTTGGAACTACGCAGCCACCGTAGCTAGTTCGAGAGCTCAAGAACACTCTGAAATACACACCAAAGCAGGACTAGGGTATTACGCATCCTCGCGGCCCGAACCTGGGTAAACGATCTTTGTGCTAGCTCCTAAACCTGCTCTTCTCACAACCCCGTGCCCGCCGACCGCAGAAGGGATTCCAGTGATCCCATAGGTGTCGTTCCCACCGACACGTACGGCCCGCGAGGCCCTCTCCGTCGTCCTTCGAGTTGTTGCGCTCGCCATGGCGCCGAGCATTGTTAACATGGTCGTGAACATGAGGATTCAGGAGATGACTTTATTTTGACTGGATGACAGTAGGGACCCACTAGGGCCATAGCCGTACGTACGCAAGTGCCTCCTTATTATGTACAACTATATTTTTTTTTGCTTCCTCCTGGTTTCCTGACATCACGGTCCCACACCATTGTCAACCTATGTAGTCAATATAAATGAAAGAATTGCACAAGGTGCGGCCGACAGCTGGGATCAAGCAGCTCAAGCAGTATTTGTGTTTTTGAGACGTGAGCTCTGCAGAGTTTTTCTTGGCGATGTTTTCGTTGTTGTTCAGAGGAGAGCAGGGTACTAACTGGGCGAGCTGTGGCCCGTCTAGACCAGGACAGATATCCAGCCCAGATATTAATTTTTTTCAAGATGAAAATGGCTAGCCCAGCTATACGTTTTTTTAGGAATGCCCATGCAAGGTCAACTTGTTATTCTCCGCCCCGCTAGGCTGCAAATCTTTCCTAGGAGGGATGCATTAGGCTTAACAGGAAAATGGGCTTTAAAAAATAATAAATGGGATGTAATTATAAAAACTGGGCAGTAACTATAAAAAATGCACCAAACACGAAATTAGTTTATAAAATATTATTTATGGATTTTGAAAATTTTAATTTTTAATTGTTGCGCGCGCAATGTTTCGTTAGATTTTTACGTACTACAAATTTATATTTAATCTGACTAGAAATTTCGGGATAAAAATATTTCAAATCCCATCAAAATGTGGGAAATTTTATTGAATTCTGTCTTGAACGGTTGGTTGAAATTATTAATTGTTGTCCTAGCTAGAAAATGGGTTGTACTTTTAACAAACTGTAAATGGGCTATAGTAAATTCCATTAGAATTCAAAAATGGGTTGTACATTCTTACAAATCGCAAATGGGCTATAAGTTCTCTGCCACACACTTGTGGGCCTACTAAGTTGACGCGTCCCCTAAAAAAAGAAGTTGACGCGTATGCAAGGCTTTGTCAACTTATTATAGTCAACACACGGTTCTAGTAGCAGTGGCCGTTGGATGTCCATCCAACGGATGCCGTGCTTCTTCTTCAATCTCGGATATTCTAGCTTCACCCGCCCAAAAAATGATTCCTCCCCCTGACATCTGGGGTGCACCGTTTCGAAAGCTGAACTGTGGGCCTACTAAGTTGACGCATACCAAGGGCTTTGTCAACTTAGTTAATATGAATGATTTTAGCTGCAGTGACCGTACGATGTCCATCCAACAGCCGTAGTGCTTCTTCAACCTCTGGTCTTCTTGCTCCAGCCGCCCAAAGCAGCGCCGGTCGTGCCGCCTGCTCCTGCCTCCCGTGGCCGGCTATGCTGCCGCGAAGGCCTCACCGCCCCCTACTTCTCCCACTGTTGGCCAGGCCATCCCTCCACTCACCCACACCCCCTGTTATTCTGTGGCGACGGCAACCTCACACCACAGCCGAACCAGTGAACCCTCGTACTCCTCTCCGCGCGAGCTTCCACTGTCGCGTCTTCCCCGGCTTCGCGTTGTCCCTTCCTAGGCCTCACCATCGTCCACCGCCCTGGTGCTCTCGGCGCGGCGTGGTCAACGTGGTCAAGGTTCGGGTTCCATCGGACGTGGACTGTACGTGGAGATGCTGACAGCTGGGTCCACGGCCGCAGCAAGGAAGTGCCTCCTTATTATGCGGAAAATAATTATTCCTCCACCTGACAGCAGGGACCCACCACCGGACGGGCCACCGTATTTCGAGAAAAAGACGTTCCCCCCGCTGTCAGCTCGGACCCACCGGAAGTGCCTCCTTATTACGCACAAAAAAATGAATACTCCCCCTGCTAGTTGGGACCCACCTTGGTGGGAGGCCAACTTGTGGGCCTACTAAGTTGACGGGGACGGAGTGCTTTGTCAACTTAGTCAATATGAACGATTCTAGCTCCAGTGACCGTACGATGTCCATCCAACGGCCGTAGTGCCTCTTCAACCTCTGGTCTTCTTGCTCCGGCCGCCCAAAGCAGAGCCGGTCGTGCCGCATGCTCCTGCCTCCCGTGGCTGGCTGTGCTGTCGCGGAGGCCTCACCACCCCCTACTATTCCCACCGCTGGCCAGGCCCTGCGGCGACGACAGGCTCACACCGCAGTCGAACCAGTGAACCCTCGTACTCCTGTCCGCGCGGGCTTCCACTGCCGCGTCTTCCCCGGCTCCGCGTCGTCCCCTTCCTAGGCCTCGCCGTTGTCCACTGCCCTGGTCCTTTCAGCGCGGCGTGGTCAACATGGTCAAGGAACGACTTCCATCGGAAGAGTACTGTACGTGGAGAGGCTGACAGCTGGGTCCACGGCGGCCGCAAGGAAGTGCCTCCTTATTACACGCAAAATAATTATTCCTCCACCTGACAGGAGGGACCCACCGGATGGGCCACCGTATTTCGCGAAAAAAACGTTTCCCCCCTGACTGCTGGGACCCACCAGCTACATCTTCGCACGCAAGGAAGTGCGTCCGAGCAAAAAGAAAACGATTCTCCCCCTGACTGCTGGGACCCACTAGCTACATCTTCGCACGGAAGGAAGTGCCTGACAGTCGGGACCCACCTAGTCGAAGCGTACGTAGCGTTGTCATCCTGGTCGCGAACGTGTACGTACATACTGGTCGATGTAGAGGCCCGCACGTGTCGTAGTAGAGGCACGCACGTAGCATGTACATGTACGTACAGCGGCCAGGGTGCAAGAAAGAAAATACGGCCACGTACTTACATACGGGCGGGGTCTCAAACGCCTACTCGCGCATACGTACGGCCAGGGCTCGTGTACATGGCTGGGTCGGAACGGAGAAACTGAGTCATCGCCGTGTTCATGGGGAGGCAACGGAATGCGTCGTGTTCATCGGGAGGCAACGGAACGCGTGGGAGCCAACCGGCTTGGACGGAACAACCGATGGAAACGAGGCCGGGCGTACCATAGAACGGAGGAAACGGCCTTGTGTTCGACCGGCCATGTTCGAAACGGGATCCTGTTCATCGGGAGGGGTCTCGCGTACCACAAAACGGAGGAAACGGACCTCCTACGGTCAAAACGGGGGTCCTGTTGATCGGGAGGGGTGTTGCGTACCGCAAAATGGAGGAAACGGACTTGTGATGGAACGCTACGGTCGAAACGGGGGTCCTGTTCATCGGGAGGGGTGTGGTGTACCGCAAAACGGGACTCCACGGGATACTGTTCATCTCCACCGTCGACCCCCTCCAGCCTCCACGGGCTACTGTTCATCCACCGTCGACCTCCTCCAGCCTTCACCTGCAACTGTTCATCCACGGGCTCCTGTTCATCTAGCCTCCACCGCGCGCTACTCCACCGGCTACTGTTCAACCAGCCCTCTCCACGGGCTCCTGTTCAACCACCCCTCCACGGGCTACTGTTCATCCATCCCTCCACCGTCTACTGTTCATCCAGCCCTCCACGGGGTGGTCCTGTTCATCTCTCCCTCCACGGGGTCCTCTTCATCCAGCCCCAACCGGCTCGATCGATCGGGGTCCTGTTCATCCAGAGGCAACACCACGGGGTCTTGTTCATCCACCCCCACTGGGAACTGTTCATCCAAACCCCCCAGCAATGCTCACTGTTCATCCAGAGGTAGCATGGATCGGCTTCAGTTAGCAGCAATAGCGAAGGAATCGCTCGATCGGGTTCAGTTAACAGTCATCGATCGATCGCTCTAGTTCAGTAACGTGTAGCCTGCAGTGCAATCGCTCGGGTTCAGTTAGAGCCCAACGCCTCGCACCCACGCGCGTGCGTGTACGAGAGAAACGCGCATCGCTCGGCCCCGACCACCCACCATAACCGGGAACACCCCGATATTTTCCTCGCCCTTACTTCTACCACGGTTTTTTCCGTCATGGACGGCCCAAAGAATGTCATGCAGCTGCGTCTCCGGCCCGCCCAGGACGAAAAGCCCGTTTTCTGTCATGATTTTTGTCATGGAAGTAGGAGCCCACCACATCTATGATGATACCGGGTTTTGTCACAATTATCGTCATAGAAGTGTCATAAGTATGACAAAAAATTTCGTTCGGCCCAAAATGTCATAATTATTTTATTTTATCACCCACGCGTTGGTATACCCTACTTTTTATTCTCTATTTTTACTAGTTAAATAAAATAAAATGCCATGTCTTGTCTGTTTTCTAAAATTTCCGTGCAATAAAAAAATGACCCAAACATAAAAGTTCTCAGAATGCCCTGAAAATTTTATACGATTGTTTTCTGAATATTTAAGATTTTTTGGTGCAAATAATACCAGAGGGAGGTGCACCAGGTGGGCACAACCCACCTGGGTGCGCTAGGACCCCCAGGCGTGCCCTGGTGGGTTGTGGTCCCCACGTGGGCCCCCTCACTTATCTCTTTAGCCCACATCATCACTCACCTTCAGAAAAAAAATCCCCACTGCTCTCTCTCTCTCGTGTTCTTGAGCTCAAACCCGTGGATTTCGATTTCTTTGCTCGAAGCTCCGTTTCCGAAACTGTTTTGGGGATTTGTTGCTTGGTATGTGACTCCACCATTTGTCCAATTAGTTTTTGTTTTTGTGGTTTATACTTTGAATAAATAGCTACTCTTGGTGCTGATGTAGATGTGCTTACATGTTGAATTCTTAGTGTTCTAAGTAGTTTGAATGCTTGCTAGGGCCTCTATGTATCCCTATGAGTAGTTACTATCAATTTTGTGAAGTTTTGTTGAGAAAAATTTGTGAACTAAAAATTCAGATTTTCTTTCATAGGAAAAATTGTACGCGGACATGAATATCTTCAGGAAATTTGGCTCTAAGAAGAACTCCAAGGGTGTTATTGGGGAGTCTTCTGACAGTGATCTCCACCCTTGGAGGTTGGCGGGGGTACGGCCGTGCGAATGGCCGCACACCCTGTTCCTGCAGGAGGCTGGAATTCATGAGGAGTTCATGCAATTTATTGCTAATGCCGGCCTGACGGACTTCATCGCAGATGAGTGTGACCAACACAAAATCCTCACAAACATCTTTGTTCAAAGTTTTAGTTTCCTGCCTAGGAATAATCCTCCTGAAGTAAGCTTTAACTTATATGTTGAAAACCATCAGACACCACTTACTGAGTTTTGTAACATATGCGTGATCTCGTCTGATGGGAGCTTGGCTGAGCCTAGGCTGGCTGACTTTGAGGCCTTCTGTCGCACTTTGACAGTGGGTGATGAGAGAGGAGTGTCAGCCATCACTGCCGGTGGCTTACATTTTCCTGTTGTTCGTTACTTTGCACTTTTCATTACCAAATGCTTGCTTGCTAGAGAGAAGGTGGGTGCGCTCAGCTCACTAGACCTTGTTGTTTTATGTCATGCACTTGAGGGCGACAACACGTATAGCTTGGGAGCTATCGTGGCTCGTCGCCTCCATCTTAATAAATCCCAGGGTAAAATACATGGTGAGATTTTTGCTACTCGGTTGGCGGCTCACTTCGAGGTTGAGATACGCCCTCATGGTTACCCTCTGACCAAGGTTTACCTAGACCGAGCAGCCATGGATCACCATCACTTTCTTGCACATGATCGTCCTGATCTTGCCATTCCTTATAACCTGGTCTATAGCGTTGAAACTCGTGATGTTATCCCCTTGCCTGCACCTGCTTTGTTTGATTCTGTTGCCAGGGGCGGATACCGGATTATTCCTGCAGACATCATCGCCTAGTGGAATGCTCACGCTGTTGTAGAGGCTGCACAGGTGATACGTCTCCAACGTATCTATAATTTTTTATTGTTCCATGCTATATTATATTCTGTTTTGGACATTAATGGGATTTATTATACACTTTTATATTATTTTTGGGACTAACCTATAAACCAGAGGCCCAACCCAGATTTGTGTTTTTTGCCTATTTGAGAGTTTCGCAGAAAAAGAATATCAAACGGAGTCCAAACAGAATGAAACCTTCGGGAACGTGATTTTCGGAACGAACGTGATCCAGAGGACTTGGACCCTACGTCAAGACATCAACCAGGAAGGCACGAGGTAGGGGGGCGCGCCTACCCCCCTGGGCGTGCCCTCCACCCTCGTGGCCCCACGTTGCTCCACTGACATACTTCTTCCTCCTATATATACCTACGTACCCCCAAACTACCAGATACGCAGCCAAAAACCTATTCCACTGCCGCAACCTTCTGTACCTGTGAGACTCCATCTTGGGGCCTTTTCCGGAGCTCCGCCAGAGGGGGCATCGATCACAGAGGGCTTCTACATCAACACCATAGGCTCTTCGATGATGTGTGAGTAGTTTACCTCAGACCTTCGGGTCCATAGTTATTAGTAGATGGCTTCTTCTCTCTTTTTGGATCTCAATACAATGTTCTCCCCCTCTCTTGTGGAGATCTATTCTTTGTAATCTTCTTTTGCGGTGTGTTGGGGATATTGTCACTGGGCGTAAACCGGCCAGGAGAGGCCGGGTTAACTTCATAAGTAGTTCATCTGTATCTGAAGCCCATGAAGATAGACGGTGACGCTTCATGAAGGCCCAGGGCCCAAAGCCGGTTTAAGGCATGTAGACACAAACCGGCATTGAGATGTAAACATGCGTAGTAGAGACCGAGCCGGACATGATTATGAGCCGGCCTCGGAGTCTGTAAACCGACGGGCGTCGACCCATGTATATAAGGGGACGGCCCGGCGGCGGTTCAGGGACAACGATACAAGAACTCGAGACTCAAGCAAAGTGTATTTGCTCCTTGGTCATCGAAACCCCATCAATTCCATCACAACTAGACGTAGGCTTTTACCTTCATTGTAAGGGGCCGAACTAGTATAAAACTCTCTTGCGTCCCTTGTCCGCTTTAACCCCTTTAAGCTAACCCATAGCGATGGCTCCACGACTAAGTCCTTTCTCTAGGACATCTGCCGTGACAAAACCACGACAGCTGGCGCCCACCATGGGGCTATCGCACGATGGTTTCAAGTTCTTGGAGGGCAGCTTCGAAGGACTCAAGGGTTACGCTGTGGGCCGGATGACCAAGAGTCGTCGTGGCAAGCTCTACATCGACGATGCAGGCTGGGGCCCCGAGGCCGGCTCAATCGAGTACGGGTACCGGGTCCCCTTTGGTGGAATACACGTTTTCATTGGCAAGATCGGTGAACCGGGCCCTGAGCCGGACATCTACGCCGACCTCGTCGAAACGGCTCAGCGTGCGAGATCTGCCCGGATCAAGCCTGTCATGAAGCGTGCTTTCGTGGGAGTTATCCATGGAGTTTAATCTGAGGATAGATCGGAATCTGGTGGTGAGACCGTCGTTTATTCCGGCGATGAGTCATCGACTGGAGAGACCGAGTCGTTATATCAGTTACAAGATGGCCGGATTGGGGGCTGTTCCGAGGGCGATAGTATTCCGGACCCCTTCGATCTGCCAAACTGGGTGGCTATCTTCATGGCCGGCACGCAACCAGCGCTCCACTCTTCAAACGCAGTGGCGATGATTTCCGGGTCAGCAGCTAGGGCAGGAGGCCCTCTGCGACCGCAGCTCAGGTTCTATCTGATTTGTTCGATGTGTTGGCAATGCTGATGGCGGAGGTTAACCCGGCGGATCAGGATGCACACAATGCGGAAGTTGCAAAAGTGAAAGATCAGATCACCCAGGCAAAAGCTGACTTACCAGCTGAGGATACCAGGATAGCCGCGGAGCGGCCACTTTGGATGCACAAGCTTACCGGATTATGCTGGATCAGAGTGCGTCGAACGAAGTCCTGAAGAGGAGGCACCGATCTCGCCTGCCGCCGGTTTACGACGCTAGAAATCTCTTTAACACCCCAGGGGCAGGAACCAGTAATCCGCTGGTGGTAAAGTGGGCAGAGGCACCCGGAGCAGGGGCGCCAGTTCAGCCACGTTTGGTGGATCCGCCTCGTCAGAACAACGTTGTGGTACCTCATGTCCCCACACCACCGGGTCCTTATTCTAACCCAATGGACAACATTGTCGCTGCCGCTTCATGGTTGGCGGCCATCCCGATCGAAGGCGATTCTCCAACAGCGGTCGAGACGCGTCGGGTTAAGGAGCTTCTTCAGACAGCCCTGATTCAACAGGAGGCTTATTCGTATAGTCGCGATCGGATTCATTCCACTCCCCGTCCAAGCCGAAGTTACAGCAAGCGTATGGATGAACCGGCAGTGTCAAGCAATGCGCGGAACCGTGATCCGCCCCATGGCCATAACCCGGCGGGTGGTGCCGGTGATGCTCAGGATGTGGTGAACCGGGCTCGGGCACGCAGAGAGGCCGAGTTAGCAGTGCAGCACGAGGCCCATCAGCTCACTCCGGTTCGTCCAACCACATCGGTGGAACCAGGAGTTACCTCTAGTTCCTTGGGAGTGCCATGTCTTGTCCCGGTGTTGCGCAATGTGCGCCTGCCCAAAGATTTCAAGGGCCCGCGCAAGGTGCCGAATTACACCGCTGATTTATCCCCTGAAACATGGGTTGAAAGCTATGAGATGGCCATGGAGATGCTGGACGTGGATGATGCGGCATGTGCGAAGTACTTCACCATGATGTTAGAAGGAACGACCCGCACTTGGCTAAAGAGTTTACCAGCTAATTCTATCAGGTCATGGGCTGAGTTGAGAGCATGGTTTGTTCAGAATTTCAAGGTACATGCAAGCAGCCCATGTCAATTGTGGACTTAGCTGCCTGTGTCCAGGAGGAAGGAGAGTCAACAACCCATTGGGTGCGCCGGGTTTCAGAGATTTTGCATTCATCAGACCGCATCAACGCTGACACCGCAATTTTAACATTGGAAGGCAATTGCCGATTTCAGCCCTTGAAGTTGAAGTTGGGACGGCTCAAACGTCATTGTAATGACATGGGAACCCTTATGGCTACGCTGCTGAAGTATGCCGACTCTGATAGTACCAAGGATCCCGAGTCTGACGATGACAAGACAGGGAAGGGAAAGAAGAGCGGCAACACCAAGGGGCAGCACCACAACCCGGCGGGTCATGGAAATGGCGACAAGCGTAAAGCGGACCACGGTTTAGGTTTTGTGGCTAACACTAATACGCATGACAAGAGCCAGCGGCGTAAGGGTAAACCGCCCTAGCGGAATGGAATGCCGAGTCCTAATCCGGACCGATTGTCGTATGTGTTGAACCAGCCCTGTCCAAAGCATGGGACGAAGGAGGAACCATCTACACACCTCTGGAAAGATTGTTATATCATGCAAGAGTTCAAAAATTCTGACTCTTTCCGGTATGATCATGGATCAGGAGGCGGTTCAGGCGGAGGAAATTCCGGTTCAGGATTCCATGGCAATCAGGGTGGACGTAACAGTCAAAGTAATCAGGGTAATCAAAGTGGCTATAATCATCAGGGCAGTCAGCAGCAGCAACAGTCGGGTTACCAGAGCAACCCGAAGCAGTTGAATAGCGGACAGTACCATGTCTTCACCACTAGCTTGGACAAGCACGATCAGAAGCTTCATAAAAGGATGGTGAATGCCATTGAACCGGTGGTGCCCTGTTATTTGCTCTGGTCCGAGCAGCCCATTGTGTGGAGTAGAGACGATCATCCACCCCGGGTTGACAATCCGGGTCATCTGGCTCTGGTGGTGGCACCTCAGGTGGGAGGTTATAAGTTCACTAAGGTACTCATGGATGGAGGGAGTAGTATCAACATCCTTTATTATGAAACTTTTCATCGCATGGGGCTAACAGATAAAAATCTTAAACCATCCAATACGGTGTTCCATGGTGTGGTGCCTGGTAAGTCGGCATATCCTGTTGGTAAGATAGCCCTGGAGGTGGCTTTTGGAGATGAGCATGACTCAACATCAGAAACCTTGACCTTTGAAGTTGTGAAAATCAAAAGCCCGTATCATGCCCTATTTGGATGGCCAGCTTATGCCAAGTTTATGGCACGGCCTTGTTATGTCTATCTACAGCTCAAGATGCTGGGTCACAAGGGAACTATAACTGTGCATGGAAGCCGCAAGATTGCTCTGGAGTGTGAGGAAGGTGATGCGGCTTATGCTGAGTTGGTTTGTGCAATAGAGGAGTTGAAGTTTTACAAAGACAATGTTGATCCGGCAGATATGACTTCGTTGAAGAAACCAACTATGGAGCATGATCCGGCCCTGAAGTTTAAATCGGCTGATGAGACTAAACTTGTTGACTTCGTGCCGGGCGATTCGTCCAAGCAGTTTAGCATCAGCGCTAACTTGGATCTGAAATAGGAAAGCACGCTCATCGAGTTCATCTGTGAGAATCGGGACATCTTTGCATGGAAGCCTTCTGACATGCCTGGTGTACCGAGAGAACTCGCTGAGCACACCCTCAATGTTGACCCTCAATGTTGATCCTAAGTATAAACCAGTCAAGCAGTTTCTCCGCCGGTTCAATGAAGAAAGACGCAAAGCTATTGGAGAAGAAGTAGCCAGCCTCTTGGCGGCTGGATTTATCGTTGAAGTATTCCATCCTGAGTGGTTGGCTAATCTGGTGCTGGTCCTCAAGAAGAGTGGCACTTGGCGTATGTGTGTGGATTACATAGATCTCAACAAAGCTTGTCCGGCAGATCCTTTTGCCCTCCCCCATATTGATTAGATTATTGATGCTACGGCGGGTTGTGAGCGGTTAAGTTTTTTGGATGCATATTCTGGTTATCATCAGATCAAGATGGCAGTTAAGGACCAGGAGAAGACGGCCTTCATAACTCCCTTTGGAGCCTTGTGCTATGTGTCCATGCCCTTTGGGCTCAAGAGTGCACAGGCAACTTATCAACGGTGTGTGCAGAATTGTCTTCATAAACAGATCGGCCGCAATGTTCACGCCTATGTGGATGATATTGTAGTGAAATCAAGGAAAAAGGAGACATTGATTGATCACTTGAAGGAAACCTTTGATAACTTGCGGGTTTATAAAATGATGCTTAATCCGGCCAAGTGCGTCTTTGGTGTACCTGCAGGTAAGCTCTTGGGTTTTTTGGTGTCTAACAGGGGCATTGAAGCTAATCCGGAAAAGATCAAGGCCATCACCTCCCTGGTTAAACCAAAGTGTATCAATGATGTTCAACGCCTGGCAGGCCGGATTGCCGCGTTGAGCCGGTTTGTCAGCCATCTTGGTGAGAAGGCCATTCCTTTGTATCAGATGCTGAAGAAAACGGATAACTTTGTCTGGAGTGACGCCGCTAATGAAGCATTTGAGGACTTAAAGCGGCAGCTAGCTAATCCGCCGATTCTCGCTGCTCCAGTTGATAAAGAACCGTTGCTGCTATATGTGGCAGCTAACGCTCGGCTGTTAGTGTGGCTATTGTGGTGGAGGGCAAGGAGGCAGGAAAGGAATATCCGGTTCAGTGGCCGGTTTACTATATTAGTGAGGTACTCATTGAATCCAAGCAGAGGTACCCGCATTGGCAAAAATTGGTGTATGGGGTTTTCCTGGCAAGCCGGAAGCTTAAGCAGTATTTCCAAGGTCATCCCATACGGTGGTCAGCTCTGCTCCTTTGGGGGATATAATCCAGAATAAGGAAGCAACTGGTCCAATTGCTAAATGGGCTATCGAGCTCGGGCCTCATGGGTTGAAATACATACCCCGAACGGCGATCAAATCTCAGGCACTTGTGGATTTCATCAATGATTCGACAGAATTACAAGCGCCAGAAGAGAAGCCGGATCACACTTATTGGACTATTCATTTTGATGGGTCCAGGCAATTGGAGGGCTCGGGGGCTGGAGTCATGTTAACTTCCCCACGAGGTGATAAGTTTTGTTATGTTCTCCGCTTGATGTTGCCTTGCACTAATAATGCAGCTGAATATGAGGCCTTACTCCATGGTTTACGGATGGCTAAGGAGATGAATCTCAGCCGAGTTAAATGTTTCGGTGACTCAGATTTGGTGGCTCAACAAGTGTCTGGCACTTGGGATTCCAAGGACCCACTGATGGCAGCATATCGTCGTGAAGTGGATATTGTTGCAGGTCACTTCAAAGCTTATCAGGTGGATCATGTGGACTGGCAGAAGAATGAAGCGGCAGACGCTATAAGCCGCCTGGGTTCCCAACGTAAACCGGTTCCACCTAATGTTTTCCTGAACGTTTTGCATAATCCGTCCATCAAGCTCCATGGCGAAGAGGATTTGGCTGTTCCCGATCCAGAGGCTCAGTTGGTGGCAGCTCTACGTATTATCTCGGATTGGACAGTTCCGTATCTGGCGTATATAAACCGGGGCGATTTACCAGATGATGAAACTTTGGCCAGACAGATAACCCGGCGGTCCAAGTCCATGACTATTATCAATGGAGAGTTACATCATTGCAGTGTGACACGGGTGTTTCAAATCTGTGTATCTCCTCAGGAAGGCCGTGAAATTTTGCGTGAGATCCACGAAGGAGATTGTGGGCACCACGCCGGTTCAAAATCTTTGGTGGCCAAGGCGTTTCGTCACGGTTTTTATTGGTTGATAGCTCATGCTGATGTCGAGGACTTGGTTAAAAGATGTGATGGCTGTAAAAAAATCTCATGGCGTGTTCATGTACCAGCTCAAGAATTGAGGATGATTCCAATCACCTGGCCGTTTGCAACTTGGGGGCTGGATATGGTTGGGCCTTTTAAGAGGTCCAAGGACAAGAAGACCCACCTTTTGGTGGCAGTTGATAAGTTCACAAAATGGGTGGAGGCAGAGCCAGTTAGTAAGTGTGATGCAGCCACGGCAGTTCAATTCATCAAAAAAGTGATCTTCCGGTTTGGCTTTCCACACAGCATTATAATAGACAATGGTACCAATCTGTCAAAGGGTGCCATGAAGGAGTTCTGTCAACGAGAGCGCATCCGGCTTGACGTGTCATCAGTGGCTCACCCCCAGTCCAATGGTCAAGCGGAGAGGGCCAATCAAGAGATCTTGAGAGGCATCAAACCCCGCCTTATGGTTCCTTTGCAACGGATGCCGGGTTGTTGGGTTGAGGAGTTACCTTTAGTATTATGGAGCATCAATACCACACCCAACAGATCAACAGGCTACACACCGTTCTTCATGGTTTATGGAGCGGAAGCAGTTCTTCCTAGTGACATCTGTCATGACTCGCCTCGTGTAGTGGCATATGTTGAAGCGAGTAACGAGAAGGCACGGCAGGAAATTCTTGACCTGTTAGATGAGGAGCGTGACATGGCGGCGGCCCGTTCGGCGATTTATCAGCAAGATCTGTGTCGTTATCATAGCCGCCGGGTTAGAACCAGAACCTTTCAAGAAGGAGATTTGGTGCTTCAACTCATCCAGGATCAGAAGGATATGCACAAGCTATCCCCACTTGGGAAGGGCCTTTTGTGGTCAGCAAGGATTTTCACAATGGGTCGTACTACCTAATCGATGTTCGAGAGCGCAAAGACTCACGTAAATCGGAGGAGGAGACCAATCGGCCGTGGAATATAGCTCATCTTCGGCCCTACTATACTTGAGCTACAGGCTCTGCTTTTGTACATATTATGACATTGTATATATTATGATCAATATAATAAACCGGAACCTCGGCTAAAGCGGGGTATCTGTTGTTTTCTTACATCACGTGTGGTTACATGGAGCTTACAAAGCGGCATCCGGTTTACCCCTTGATTTAGCTTCTTAAAGCTTGATATCAGATCATTTGGGGGCTTGGTCGTATCTGAACCATAGCTACACCTCTTGATCGGCGTAATGCCACAGCATCACTTGGGAGCATGGTCGAACCCGAACCATGACTACGCCTCTTGATCGGCGTCAAGCCACAGAATCACTTGGGGGCTTGATCATATCTGAACCATAGCCATGCCTCTTGATCGGCATAATGCCACAGCATCACTTGGGAGCATGGTCGAACCCGAACCATGACTACGCCTCTTGATCGGCGTAAAGCCACAGAATCACTTGGGGGCTTGGTCGAACCCAAACCATAGCAATGCCTTTTGATCGGCGTAATGCCACAGCATCATTTGGGGGCTTGGTCGAACCCGAACCATAGCAACACCTCTTGATCAAATTTGGGGCCTGGCAGCCCGTGAAAAGCCTCGACTACAACGGTTTTATTTGCCTTTTGCTAAGTTTCTTTTTCTTTTGCTAAGATTTGTGATGTTTTCAAACCAGTGTTTATCAACCCGGTTGGGCTGTCAACTACAAGTTGTCAGTACATGACCACGTTATAATCCGGAGACTATCAGCCCGGTCTGGTTTTGACTCATAGTCACCAGTATGGAATAAGCCGGTGTTTTTCACAACCCGGAACGGTTTTTTTATAAACCGGCATTATATAGCAGGAGATGTTTTTACTCTGGATTAAGGTTATTACCTTCATTACAAGGTTGGTCAGCCAACACTATGCCTGAAGGTCTCAGGTATCATATATTTACATACTTGATTATCTTTTGCAACCTTGGTTATAAAACTTGGTCATTTATATAGTTGGGTATCATGACCCGCCCGGTGGTAAACCGCCAGGACATTTTAAGCTTTTTATCTGCAGGAACAATGGGAATAAAAAGCTATGGATTATGAACATCATATATCAAAGCATGGCGGATTAATACGCATCAGTTGCAGATAAATATGCACGAAGGCATAACAGACCAACTGTTTTAACTAGCCTACTACAAGGCGTTTCAGTACTCAAAGGAATAATTGTTTATCAATAAACATTGCAGTGTGGAAGGATAAACCGGCCACCGGGTTGTGATCACTGAGCAGCTTGACCTGATGGCTGCGGGTCATTTTGCACCGGTTCTTCTTCTTCGTCCCTACCCAGCGGCTGGAAGTCAACAGTTGTCCAGTCGATCCCAGTTAAAACTTGGAACACAGCTTCGTCGCTTATAAGGGTGGATGGTTCAATATCAGGGGCATAAGTGTGCTTACAGATTGGAGGGATCAGGCTTTGAGTTTCAAGAGCTGGTGCAGCAACCCACTTGTTGTTGATATCATAACAGGCCTGATAATGTGAAAGATCAGCTTCTTCAGCAAGTTGACAAGCCAGTGGACGTACTTCCCGCTTTATGGCGCGGAGATCTTCAGTGCAAAATTCTGATCCGTCCTCTTTCAAGCTTGGGTAGCCCTTAGCCACGTCCGTCGGATCAAGATCAGGCACCCATGCTTTTGCCCGAGTTAGCGCGGTCAGAGCGCCAGCCCTTGCAGCAGACCTCTTCAGCTCTTCTATCCGGGCAGGCATCATAGATAGCCTGTCTAAGGTATCCTTGATCAACGTCGGGGGTGGCTTATTGTGCGAAGTGGTGCAGATAATCCATTGTGCGCCGGTATAAAGTTGCTCTATCAGTGTGTAGGCAGCCTTCAACTTCTTCTGCACATCTGAGCCCAGATGGCTAATGCGGGTTCCTGTATCATTACAAACATCAGTAAACCGGCAATGCATGAGAGGATATGTTGAAAGCATAAAGGAAGGATGCTTACCAAACACAGCAGAGGTCATAGCATGCACTTGCCGCTTTACGCCAGTCAGCTCGTCAACCACCGGTTTAAGAGCGGCTTCTGCGTTTTCAGCCCTTTTTATCAAAGCGGCTTTTTCAGTCTCCCAATTCGCCCGCTCTTTGTTGAAGCCTTCTTTCAGTTTCTCCGTAGCGCCTAGAGTGCGGGTCAACTCTTCCTTTGATTTGGAGGCTTCAGATTGCTGGGTTTTGAAATTCTCCTGCAGATCAGCGGTTTGGCGTTCCTTCTTGCTTAGCTCCGCCTGTAAAGAGACAGATACATAATGAGTTGACAGTACATATTTGAAGTACCAAGCACATAACAAGTTATGCCCTTAGTACTTGGGGGCTAATGCATATTTGCGTTTACTCAAAAAAATTTACAAGTCCCAAACACAATACAAGTATTAAGCTTGGTACTTGGGGGCTAATGTGTGTTTGCTCAAAAAGCTGTTGATGGGAATTCTTCTACAGTCCCGGTTCGTCTTTATAACGTTAAACCGGCCCTTGGGGACTATACCGGCGAAAGAGAAGTATGGCAAATTATAAGGAACCGGTTCATCTAAATAAGGTAATCCGGTCCCTGGAGGCTAAATAGGCAAGGTTAAGTTATGACAAAAGTCCCGGTTTAGATTGGTTTCATAAACCGTCACTTGGGAGCTACTACGAGCCGATGAACTGAAATTGGACAAAGGAGAAAAACAGTAGTTACCTCATATCGCTCCTTCATCAAGTTTACCAAACTAGCTTCATGGTCGCGACTGGTATACAGACGGTTCAAGAGGCCAGAGTGAATATCTTGGACATTGAGGTTGGCGAAGCTTGATAAATCGGCATTCCATTTGCCTTTGCCGATAGTAGAGAGATCATCCTTGGCAGTATGCTTTGACAAAGCTACAGGGTTGCCTGGAGTGGAGTGGCCAGTAATCATAACATCATCATCTTGTTCATCCGCAGCCCTTGCCGGAGTTGGCGGTTTATCAGTGTCCTTCGTTGGACTGACCGGTTTGTCGCCAGCTCGGACAGGGCTGGTTGGCCGGTCTGCATGACTTGTAATATCAACTTGCACTTGCTCAGCAAGGAAATCATGGTCTTGAAGCGGCGGATCATGAAGCATGGTGTCAGCATCGTTTCCTCCCATATCTGGAGTTGTTTCCGGTTCAGCAGCTACATTTTCATTAGCCGGTTTGTTCAACCGAGCTATGTTGCTGGGTCTTGGCTTGGCGCTGCGAAAAGATAAGACATAAGGATCAGTACAGTATGAAAAGATAACATATCAAGAGTAAAGACATGTGCATAACTCACCCAGGAACTATTTTGAGAGGTGGAAGCTGTGTGGCCGAAGACTCGCCAGAGGATGAGTGAGAAGTACCCTGATAATTTGAATCAGACTCTGAGGAAACGAGTGTGTGTTGCTCAGGCGTTCAGGGCGGTAACCCGGCAGGGGGTTTTCGTCAGATGGAGAGGTATCCATGCAGTAAAACCAAGTTTGGTTCCACTCTTTGGGGTGACTGTGGAGTTTGGGATGGGGGAAGGTGACTTCTTTCCTCTTCTGAACCGCCATTCTGCCCAGTTCCGTATTGGGTCCATCTGAGAACTCGGTGCGATGGTTTAAATGAAAGAAATCCCTAAACAGTTCGACTGTAGGTTCCTCTTGCAGATAAGCTTCACAGAATACTTGGAAGTGGCAGATATTGGTAACAGAGTTGGGACCGATGTCTTGAGGGCGCAGCTGAAAATTGGCTAGCACATCTCGAAAAAAATTTGAACTGGGAGGGCTAAAACCTCGTCCGAGATGATCAGCAAACACGACTACTTCTCCATCCTTGGGTGTAGGAGGATTTTCCGAGCCAGGGACCCTCCAGTGGATGACATCTTTCTTGGCTAGGGCACCCGTCTTAACAAGGTTGTTTAATTGCTCCTCGGTTACTCGGGAGGGAGCCCAATTGCACTCATAAACTTGTTTAGCAATGACAAGGAAAATCTGAAACATGAGTATTACCGGTTTAAGATTTACAGTGGACAACTATACAGCGGTATAAGGATACTAGCATATTGGTAAACCGGAGTCTGGGAATGGAACAGTGTAATGCATTGGCCGTTCAACAGGGGACTAATGGTATCTACCAGGTCATCATTTTTTCTGTGAGGTTAAACCGGCCAATTTGGTATTCAAAGGGTGTAAGAGAAGGAAGAAACAAGTTTCACATCTGGCTATGGTAATTTCAGATCTACCGCGCATGGGAAAAACAAAAGATATTCTGACCTAAATTCTAGTATACTGAAGGTTCACTAAGATGAGATGAGTTGGATATCGAACAGGTGTTGAAACTGCTAAAGCATGAGATCTATGTGGTTTTAACTACTACCGCATGAGACCTATGTGGTTTTTGGATCTAACCCACGGATATAAACAAGGGAAAAGAAGGGCGGCGACGAACACTGATGAACGACGGAAACCCTAAGCGCAGATCTATGGTAAGAGAAAGGGGAGACTTACGGGTGCTGTTGAGCAGCGGCGGCACGCGGAGGAGCTCTGGTACGTTCAGGTCGATGCAGCGGCCAAGGGTGGTGCAGCAGTCGAAGGTTGACGGCGGCGGCCGAGGTCGAAGGTTCGGGCGTCGCAAGGATGAAGACAAAGCGAAGAGGCACGGGGGGAAAATGGAAAGACCCCCTGGCCCTATTTATAAGAAGATAAACGACAGATGCGAAAATCGAGGAGCTGGATTTTTTGATATAAGGTGATGCTATCGCCTCGATTGTCGGAGGCTCGTTAATGACAGGTCATGTCACGGCGGTTTAGCAAGATCCCAGAAGATGATGTCATGGCGGTTTACAAGATTGTGTGAAGATTTTGAAGAAGAAATTTTCTCAAGTATTGAGGATTGACATGAACAAGTTCAAATCAATCTGGGGCCTAATGTTGGGCATATTACCACTGGGCGTAAACCGGCCAGGAGAGGCCGGGTTAACTTCATAAGTAGTTCGTCTGTATCTGAAGCCCATGAAGACAGACGGTGATTCTTCATGAAGGCCTAGGGCCCAAAGCCGGTTTAAGGCATGTAGACACAAACCGGCATTGAGATGTAAACTTGTATTGTAAGATATGCGTAGTAGAGACCGAGCCGGACACGATTATGAGCCGGCCTCGGAGTCTGTAAACCGACGGGCGTCGACCCATGTATATAAGGGGACGGCCCGGCGGTGGTTCAGGGACAACGATACAAGAACTCGAGACTCAGGCAAAGCGTATTCGCTCCTTGGTCATCGAAACCCCATCAATTCCATCACAACTAGACGTAGGCTTTTACATTCATCGTAAGGGGCCGAACTAGTATAAAACTCTCTTGCGTCCCTTGTCCGCTTTAAGCCCTTTAAGCTAACCCGTAGCGATGGCTCCACGACTAAGTCCTTTCTCTAGGACATCTGCCGTGACAAAACCACGACACGGTGTGTTTGTTGAGACCGATGAATTGTGGGTCTATGATCAAGTTTATCCATGAACAATATTTGAATCTTCTCTGAATTCTTTTATGTATGTTGGTTATCTTTGCAAGTCTCTTCGAATTATCAGTTTGGTTTGGCCTACTAGATTGATCTTTCTTGCAATGGGAGAAGTGCTTAGCTTTGGGTTCAATCTTGCGGTCTCCTTTCCCAGTGACAGTAGGGGCAAAAAGGCACGTATTGTATTGTTGCCATCGAGGATAACAAGATGGGGTTTATATCATATTGCATGAGTTTATCCCTCTACATCATGTCATCTTACTTAAAGTGTTACTCTGTTCTTTTGAACTTAATACTCTAGATGCATGCTGGATAGCGGTCGATGTATGGAGTAATAGTAGTAGATGCACGCAGGAGTCGGTCTACTTCTCTTGGACGTGATGCCTATATACATGATCATACCTAGATATTCTCATAACTATGCTCAGTTATGTCAATTGCTCAACAGTAATTTGTTTACCCACTGTAATACTTATGCTCATGAGAGAAGCCACTAGTGAAACCTATGGCCCCCGGGTCTATTTTCCATCATATTAGTCTCCCGTCAACAAGTTATTTCTGGCACTGTCTTTATTTTGCTTTCTTTACTTGCATCTTTATCATAAAAATACTAAAACTATTATCTTATCATATCTATCAGATCTCACTCTTGTAAGTGACCGTGAAGGGATTGACAACCCCTTTGTTGCGTTGGTTGCGAGGATTTATTTGTTTGTGTAGGTGCGAGGGACTCGTGTGTGGCCTCCTACTGGATTGATATCTTGGTTCTCAAAAACTGAGGGAAGTACTTACGCTGCTTTACTGCATCACCCTTTCCTCTTCAAGGGAAAACCAACGCAGTGCTCAAGAGGTAGCAAGAAGGATTTCTGGCGCCATCGCTGGGGAGTCTACGCAAAAGTCAAGACATACCAAGTACCCATCACAAACTCTTATCTCCCGCATTACATTATTTGCCATTTGCCTCTCGTTTTCCTCTCTCCCACTTCACCCTTGCCGTTTTATTCGCCTTCTTCCCGTATGCCTTTCTGTTTGTGTTTCCACGCGCCTTCTATTTGCTTGCATCTTTGCTTGCTAAAAATCTATTGATATGGATCCACTTAAAGTGTTCTACTTGGATCATCTTCGATCCTTATGCGCTCGTGCTGAAACCCCAACTAGCCTAG
Organism: Triticum aestivum; assembly: GCF_018294505.1. Classification (NCBI taxonomy): domain Eukaryota; kingdom Viridiplantae; phylum Streptophyta; class Magnoliopsida; order Poales; family Poaceae; genus Triticum; species Triticum aestivum. Next base: position 120,949,194 of record NC_057805.1, read on the forward strand.
TTGATGGGAAATCTTTAGATGAACATGCTCATTTTGTGCATCACCGTTTGTCTAAAAAAAGGGAAACTCTTATGGAATCAAATAAACAAATTGCTATGTTATGCTTGGAATCTTTGTGAAATGTGTGATATTACCTGTTGCTCTAAGAACCCTAAAAAACACCTTCCCTACCTATGTGAGTTTAATGAAAATGAAATATTATCTTCTTATGCAAAGGGTGTTTATAGCTACTATGATATCGAACAAATTGAAGAATTTGTTGCTTTTAAGGGTTCTTTTGAAGTTGCTTCTTTGATTGAAAAGTATGATACTACTCTTTACGAATCTGAAAATTTTGACATACTTGAATATTGCTATGAAAACTATGCTCATAATGTCTATGTCAAAGAATTTATTGAAAGAATGACCGTTGCTTCTAAAGAAAATAATGATATGCATGAATCTATAGATAATTATGATTCTGATGATTTGATTGAAATATCCCTTGACGAACATGATGCTTGCTACCCTTGTGGCCATGATGCCAATATTTATGAAGATGAATTTGCTATAGTTCCTTACGTTAAACATGAGATCGTTGCTATTGCACCCATACTTGGTAGTTCCTTCGATAAAAAGCATGATTGCAATGATTTTACTATAAATTCTCTTGATGTCAATTGTGCTAATAATATGCAAAACCCTAAGCCTGGGGATGCTAGTTTTCCTATGTCTACTCCTTGTTGCAATGATCATGATTGGGGTGATTCTTCTTTTGATCTTGAAAATTTACTTAAGTCCCATGATGAATATGAGATTGATAATAATTTTTGCAATAATATTGAAAGTGAGTTTGGAAGAGTGTCAACTTTAGATCCCACATATTTGTAGAATGTTCAATCTTATGGTATTTTTGATAAAAGTGGGTTTGGAGAGGTCATGACTTTAGTTAATGTTAATCCCACTATTTTGGAAGAGTGTCAACTTTGCATGCATGTGGATCGTGTTGAAAATATTTTATGTGATAGATATTTTGTTGAATTTTCTTATGATCCCACATGTAATTATTATGAGAGAGGAAAATATGGTTGTAGAAATTTTTATGTTACTAAATTACCTCTCGTTATGTTGAGATTGCTATTGTTCCTTTCTTCTTCCTTGCATATGCTAGTTTTTGCTTGCCTTGAAAATTTGTTTGATTATAAGATGCCTATGCATAGGAAGTATGTTAGACTTAGATGTGTTTTTCACGTGTTTTATGATGCTCTCTTTGCGCTTCAATTCCTATCTTACATGTGGAGCATCATTAAAATTATCAATGCCTAGCTAGGGGCGTTAAACGATAGCGCTTGTTGGGAGGCAACCCAAATTTATTTTAGTTTTTTTGCTTTTTGCTTCTGTTTAGGAATAAATCTTTGATCTAGCCTCTGGTTAGATGTTTTTTTATGTTTTAATTAGTGTTTGTGCCAAGTTTAACCTATAGGATCTTCTTGGATGATAGTTATTTGATCTTGCTGAAAATTCCAGAAACTTTCTGTTCACGAAAATAATTGTTACAAATCACCAGAACGTGATAAAATATTGATTCCAATTGCTGCTGATCAATAAGCAAATTATCTAGGTCTTCCTATTACGGCTAAAATTTTGGAGTTCCAGAAGTTTGCGTTAGTTACAGATTACTACAGACTGCTCTGTTTTTGACAGATTCTGTTTTTCGTGTGTTGTTTGCTTATTTTGATGAATCTATGGCTAGTAAAATAGTTTATAAACCATAGAGAAGTTGGAATACAGTAGGTTTAACACCAATATAAATAAAGAATGAGTTCATTACAGTACCTTGAAGTGGTATTTTGTTTTCTTTCGCTAACGGAGCTCACGAGATTTTCTGTTAAGTTTTGTGTTGTGATGTTTTCAAGTTTTGGGTAAAAGATTTGATGGATTATGGAACAAGGAGTGGCAGGAGCCTAAGCTTGGTGATTCGCATGGCACCCCAAGATAATCTAAGGACACCAAAAAGCCAAAGCTTGGGGATGCCCCGGAAGGCATCCCCTCTTTCGTCTACTTCCATCGGTAACTTTACTTGAAGCTATATTTTTATTCACCACATGATATGTGTTTTGCTTGGAGCGTCTTGTATGATTTGAGTCTTTGATTTTTAGTTTACCACAATCATCTTTTCTGTACACACCTTTTGATGAGAGACACACGTGATTCGGAATTTATTAGAATACTCTATGCGCTTCACTTATATCTTTTAGAGCACGGCGGTGGTTTTGTTTTATAGAAACTATTATTCTCTCATGCTTCACTTATATTATTTTGAGAGTTTTAAACAGCATGGTAATTTGCTTAAATTGGTAAATTAATCCTAATATGTTAGTTATTCAAGACTAGTAAAAAAACTTTCTTATGAGTGTGCTGAATGCTAAGAGAAGTTTGATGCTTGATGATTGTTTTAAGATATGGAGGTAGTGATATTAAAGTTGTGCTAGTTGAGTAGTTGTGAATTTGAGAAATACTTGTGTTGAAGTTTGCAAGTCCCATAGCATGCACGTATGGTAAATGTTATGTAACAAATTTGAAACATGAGGTGATCTTAGATTGTCCTCCTTATGAGTGGCGGTCGGGGACGAGCGATGGTCTTTTCCTACCAATCTATCCCCCTAGGAGCATGCGCGTAGTGCTTGGTTTTTGATGACTTGTAGATTTTTGCAATAAGTATGTGAGTTCTTTATGACTAATGTTGAGTCCATGGATTATACGCACTCTTACCCTTCCATCATTGCTAGCCTCTTCGGTACCGTGCATTGCCCTTTCTCACATTGAGAATTTGTGCAAACTTCGCCGGTGCATCCAAACCCCGTGATATGATACGCTCTTTCACACATAAACCTCCTTATATCCTCCTCAAAACAGCCACCATACCTACCAGTTATGGCATTTCCATAGCCATTCCGAGATATATTGCCATGCAACTTTCCACCGTTCCGTTTATCATGACACGTTCATCATTGTCATATTGCTTTGCATGATCATGTAGTTGACATTGTATTTGTGGCAAAGCCACCGCTCATAATTTTTCATACATGTCACTCTTGATTCATTGCTATCCCGGTATACCGCCGGAGGCATTCATATAGAGTCATACTTTGTTCTAGTATCGAGTTGTAATCATTGAGTTGTAAATAAATAGAAGTGTGATGATCATCATTCATAGAGCATTGTCCCAATAAAAAAAAGAGAGAAAGGCCAAATAAAAAAAGAGAAGGCCCAAAAAAAGGGGACAATGCTACTATCCTTTTTCCACACTTGTGCTTCAAAGTAGCACCATGACCTTCATGATAGAGAGTCTCTTGTTTTGTCACTTTCATATACTAGTAGGAATTTTTCATTATAGAACTTGGCTTGTATATTACAACAATGGGCTTCCTCAAATGCCCTAGGTCTTCGTGAGAAGCAAGTTGGATGCACACCCACTTAGTTTCTTTTGTTGAGCTTTCATGCATTTATAGCTCTAGTGCATTCGTTGCATGGCAATCCCTACTCCTTGCATTAACATCAATCGATGGGCATCTCCATAGCTCATTGATTAGTCGCGTTGATGTGAGACTTTCTCCTTTTTTGTCTTCTCCACATAACCCCCATCATTATATTCTATTCCACCCATAGTGCTATATCCATGGCTCACGCTCATGTATTGCGTGAAGGTTGAAAAAGTTTGAGATTACTAAAATATGAAACAATTGCTTGGCTTGTCATCGGGGTTCTGCATGATGAGAGCATTCTTGTCTGATGAAAATGGAGCATGACTAAACTATATGATTTTGTAGGGATGAACTTTATTTGGCCATGTTATTTTTAGAGGACATAATTGCTTAGTTAGTATGCTTGAAGTATTATTACTTTTATGTCAATATTAAACCTTTATCTTGAATCTTTCGGATCTGAATATTCATACCACAATTAAGAGAATTACATTGAAATTATGCCAGGTAGCATTCCACATCAAAAATTCTGTTTTATCATTTACCTACTCGAGGACGAGCAGGAATTAAGCTTGGGGATGCTTGATACGTCTCCAATGTATCTATAATTTTTTATTGTTCCATGCTATATTATATTCTGTTTTGGACATTAATGGACTTTATTATACACTTTTATATTATTTTTGGGACTAACCTATTAACCGGAGGCGCAGCCCAGATTTGCTGTTTTTTGCCTATTTGAGAGTTTCACAGAAAAAGAATATCAAACGGAGTCCAAACGGAATGAAACCTTCGGGAACGTGATTTTCGGAATGAACGTGATCCAGAGGACTTGGTCCCTACGTCAAGACATCAACCAGGCGCCCGTCGGGCGCCCGTCGCCCGTCGCCCTCGCCCGACGCCCGCTGTAACCGCCCCGTTAAGGCCATGGGGCCTATGACATATGGGCCCCGCCCGTAAAATGTTTTAAAAAAATAAAAAAATAATAAATAATAATAATAATAAATTAATAAAAATTAATAAATAAAACAAATAATAAAAATAAATTTAATTAATTAATTAAGTTAATTAATCCTGTTTAAATTAATCTAATTAGTTAGTTAATTTAATTAAATAGTAATTATTTAGCTAAACCCTAATTAACCTAAACAAAGAATGACAGGTGGGTCCCACCGGACCCACATGTCAGTTTGACCCAGTCAACCCCTGTTGACTGCTGACGTCAGCATGACATCATGCTGATGTCATAAATCCATTTTCGAATTAAATTAAATAATTAATTAAATTCCAGAAATTAATAAAATCTTTAGAAAATCATATCTTTTAATCCGTAACTCGGATTAAAATATTTTGAACATGAAAGTTGCTCAGAGCGACAAGACGAATCCGGATACGCAGTCCGTTCGTCCACCACACCTCCCTAACCTATCGAACTCGCAACTTTCCCCCTCCGGTCCATCTGTCCGAAAACGCAAAACATCGGGAATACTTTCCCAGATGTCCCCCCCCTTCGCCGGTACCACCTACTGTCGCGTTAGGACACACCTAGCACCGCTCATTGTCATGTCACGCATTGTCATGTTTATGTTTGCATTGTATTTACTGTTTCTTCCCCCCTCTTCTCTCCGGTAGACTACAAGACCGACACTGCTGCTGCCCAGTTCGACTACGGAGTTGACGACCCCTCCTACTTGCCAGAGCAACCAGGCAAGCCCCCCCTTGATCACCAGATATCGCCTATTCTTCTCTATACTGCTTGCATTAGAGTAGTGTAGCATGTTACTGCTTCCCGTTAATCCTATCCTGATGCATAGCCTGTCATTGTTGCTACAGTTGTTACCCTTACCTGCTATCACGGGTATATACTATATACATTATATACATGACACATGTGGTGACTAAAGTCGGGTCGGCTCGAAGAGTACCCGCAAGTGATTCTGATGAGGGGGCTAAAAGGACAGGTGGCTCCATCCCGGTAGAGGTGGGCCTGGGTTCCTGACGGCCCCCGACTGTTACTTTGTGGCGGAGCGACAGGGCAGGTTGAGACCACCTAGGAGAGAGGTGGGCCTGGCCCTGGTCGGCGTTCACGGATACTTAACACGCTTAACGAGATCTTGGTATTTGATCTGAGTCTGGCCTTTTGGTCTATACGCACTAACCATCTACGTGGGAGTAGTTATGGGTATCCCGACGTCGTGGTATCAGCCGAAGCTCTTTTGACGTCAGCAACTGAGTGGCGCGCGCCGCATTGGACCGTAAGCTCGCGCTTGTATTAAGGGGGCTAGGTCTGCTTCCGGCCGCGTACGCAACGTGCAGGTGTGCATAGGGCGATGGGCCCAGACCCCTGCGCGCATAGGTTTAGACCGGCGTGCTGACCTCTCTGTTGAGCCTAGGTGGGGCTGCGACGTGTTGATCTTACGAGGCCGGGCATGACCCAGAAAAGTGTGTCCGGCCAAATGGGATCGAGCGTGTTGGGTTATGTGGTGCACCCCTGCAGGGAAGTTTATCTATTCGAATAGCCGTGTCCCTCGGTAAAAGGACGACCCGGAGTTGTACCTTGACCTTATGACAACTAGAACCGGATACTAAATAAAATACACCCTTCCAAGTGCCAGATACAACCCGGTGATCGCTCTCTAATAGGGCGACGAGGAGGGGATCGCCGGGTAGGATTATGCTATGCGATGCTACTTGGAGGACTTCAATCTACTCTCTTCTACATGCTGCAAGATGGAGATGACCAGAAGCGTAGTCTTCGACAGGATTAGCTATCCCCCTCTTATTCCGGAATTCTGCAGTTCAGTCCACCGATATGGCCCTTTACACATATACCCATGCATATGTAGTGTAGCCCCTTGCTTGCGAGTACTTTGGATGAGTACTCACGGTTGCTTTTCTCCCTCTTTTCCCCTTTCTGTACTTGGTTGTCGCAACCAGATGCTGGAGTCCAGGAGCTAGAGGTCCCGAGGATGATTCTACATGGAGTTCGGCTTCAAGGAGTAGTTAGGAGGTCCCAGGCAGGAGGCCATGCCTTTTCGATCGTTGCTGCTTCTGTGCTAGCCTTCTTAAGGCAAAGTTGTTTAACTTATGTCTGTACTCAGATATTGTTGCTTCCGCTGACTCGTCTGTGATCGAGCACTTGTATTCGAGCCCTCGAGGCCCCTAGCTTGTATTATGATGCTTGTATGACTTATTTATGTTTTAGAGTTGTGTTGTGATATCTTCCTGTGAGTCCCTGATCTTGATCGTACACATTTGCGTGCATGATTAGTGTACGGTCAAATCGGGGGCGTCACACTAGAGTATTAAGTTCATAAGAACAGAGTAACGCATTAAGCAAGATGACATGATGTAGAGGGATAAACTTAAGCAATATGTAGGATCGAAAGTATGTCTAGAGGGGGGTGATTAAACTACTTGACCAAATAAAAAACTAGCCTTTTCCCAATTTTAAGTCTTGGCAGATTTTAGCAACTTAGCACTAGTCAAGTAAACAACCTACACATGCAAGTCTAAGAGTATAGCAGCGAAATGTAAAACATTGCACATGAAGGTAAAGGGAGGAGTTTGGAGGGAGCAAACACAATGTAGACACGGAGATTTTTGGCATGGTTCCGATAGGTGGTGCTATCATACATCCACGTTGATGGAGACTTCAACCCCCGAAGGGTAACGGTTGCGCGAGTCCACGGAGGGCTCCACCCACGAAGGGTCCACGAAGAAGCAACCTTGTCTATCCCACCATGGCCATCGCCCACGAAGGACTTGCCTCACTAGGTTAGATCTTCACGAAGTAGGCGATCTCCTTGCCCGTACAAACTCCATGGTTCAGCTCCACAATCTTGTCGAAGGCACCCAAGTGACACCTAACCAATCTAGGAGACACCACTCTCCAAAAGGTAATAGATGGTGTGTTGATGATGAAATCCTTGCTCTTGTGCTTCAAATGATAGTCTCCGCAACACTCAACTCTCTCTCACAGATTTGGATTTGGTGGAAAGATGATTTGAGTGGAAAGCAACTTGGAGAATGCTAGAGATCAAGATTCACATGGTTGAAATGGAATATCTTGACCACAACACATGAGTAGGTGGTTCGCTCTCAAAAAATGTATGTTGGAAGTGTAGGCATGTTCTGATGGCTCTCTCCACGGATGAAGAGTGGGTGGAGGGGTATATATAGCCTCCACACAAAATCTAACCATTACACACAAATCACCAAACTCGGTGGGACCGAATAATGAAACTCGGTCAGACCGATTTAGTTCAAAATGTGAACGTTAGGCTTTTCGGTGGGACCGACATGTCAACTCGGTAGGACCGATTTCATTAGGGTTAGGGAATAACGTAATCTCGGTGAGACCGATTACACAAACTCGGTGGGACCAATTTTGGTAATAAGCTAACCAGAGAGTTGGTCAGGCAAACTCGGTGGAACCGATTCGCTCATCTCGGTGAGACCGAAACATTATGAAGGGGAAGCAGAGAGTTTGCATTGCGAACTCGGTGGGACCGATTGCTCATCTCGGTTGGACCGAAACGTTGCGAAGGGAAACAGAGAGTTTGCAATCCCATCTCGGTGAGACTGAGATCCCTATCGGTGAGACCGAAATGACTAGGGTTTTGTGGCAGTGGCTATGTCAACTGAACTCGGTGGCGCCGGATAGAAAGTTTCGGTGGGGCCGAGTTTGACTTTTGGTTTGGGACATATGTGGATATGAGAAAGTGGTTGAGGGTATTTGGAGCATATCACTAAGCATTTTGAGCAAGTAACCCATTAAGCAACACCTCATCCCCTTTTAATAGTATTGGCTTTTCCTATGGACTCAATGTGATCTTGGATCACTAAAAGTAAAATGTAGAGTCTTGAGCTTTAGAGCTTGAGCCAATCATTTGTTCTTAACATTTTGAGGGGTCCACATTTCTAATCCATGCGATGCCAATCATTGAGCTTTCCTGAAATATTTATCTTGAAATAGCATTAGCTCAATGAGCTATATGTTGTTAGGAATTACCAAAACCACCCAGGGATAGTTGCACTTTCAATCTCCCCCTTTTGGTAATAGATGACAACATATAGATCAAAGCTTCGACATATGATCATAAGATTGAAGTACATCGTCGCTTTGAGAAGTATGTGATAAGCAGGAGCTCCCCCTAAATTTGTGCATTATTTAAAATTTGCTTTTGAATGCAAATGCACAATCGATTAGGATCATGGGTCACTCTTCCATGTCACATACATCTTGGTGGGGCGCTCAAAATGATGAAAATTAAAAGCATGCACTCATCACCAAACAAAGTGAATGATCATATATGGAATATAAGAGATAATATCATCCAAGCAATCATTAAGGTAGAATATGATCAATCACATGATCAAATAAATATCTCACACAGACAAAGACATAGTGTATCATCCAAGCGCACAAAAAAGTTTCAACCAAAAACAAGAGAGGCAAAGAACCAAAACACTCTCTCTCGAAGCCTATGATCTATACATATTTCACCCCCTTTGGCAACAAGTTACCAAAAAGTTCGAAAATGCATAGTGCTATGCGTCTCTCAGGCTTGGTCTTCGGGAGGTGGCGTAGAGAGAACTCCGATGACGAAGGCATATGTTGATGTAGTTGGAGCTGGTGGAGTGGCTGCTGGAGGTGGCACTGAAGCTGTGGCTGCTGGTGCTGATGATGTAGCTCTAGAATCAGGTACAGGCACTGCAGCAGACCTCTGACCTATAGGCACTCGCTGAAAAGCATCAGTAGTTGCCTTCCCCTTCCTCTCTTCTGCTTCCTCCTGGAGCTGCTCAACTGCTGTTTGGATCTCAGTTACAATCATAAAATTTTGTCTCTATGATCCTCTCCAAGCTCTCCTAGTTTTGGGTCAGGGTGGCCAAGCCCTTCTCAATCCTCAGTGTAGATTGGATCGGATATGCAAGCTGATCTTGCTTTCTCTTCAGAAAAACTTGAGATGATTCCTCTACACTTGGCATCTTGGCAGCTTTCTCTGCCTTAGCTTGAGCTCTCTTCTCTTGTGCTTGAGCTGATGATGGTTCATCCTCATTCATTACAACCTTGTTGTCTTCAAATTCAGGATATAGGGGTAGATTCTCCTTGTCCAACAAGTATGTTCCTGTGCCCATCTTAGAGTTGATGAGCTCCTGAATATGTGGAGCATACCGACAACTTCTCTTTTGGTCAGTAGCTATCCTCTTGATTGTCTCTACAATCAGACTCATGACCTTGAACTTTTGAGGGACATCAAATAGTTGTAGCAAGTTGATGGAATGTCCTCTAATCATCTTGTGATCTCCTGACTTGGGTAGCAAAGTGTGTCTGAGGATGGTGTTGATGGTAGGCAAACCAGACAACAGATAGTGTAGAGATCCAAGCTTGTGTGTCTCCAAAGCTTTATCTGGGATCTCTTTGTACATGTTTGCCATAGTGTTGTGGTCTTTCTTCTTCTTGGCATACACATCCAAGTCATCTTCATGTTCCTCTGGGGCATTTATCAATTCAGCCCATTCTTCAACAGTAGATTGGTACCTTGTACCTTCAGACATCCATATTATCCTCCCACCTGGATAAAAGTGAGCAGTGGAGTAAAATTGCATAACTAGCTCATCATTCCATTTTGTGAGCTTCTGCCCAACAAACTTATCTACTCCACATGCTTTGAAGTTGTCATATACTCCTGGGAAGTGGTCTTCTTTCTCCTTGATGTATTCCCAATCAACCCATCTCATGTCACATACAATTGGCTTCTTGTCAAGCAAAATAGTCTCATAGAAGTCTTGTTGTTCTTTTGTATGAAATCTGTAATCAACTGCAGTCCTCCTCCTCACAGCATAGGGGTCAGACTGTCTCCACAATCTCAGTCCAGCATCTTTTCTGATGTGCATGTTCTCAGCCACTGGATGAGCATCATTGTGGTCTGGAATTTTGGGTTTTAGTTTTCTCAAAACAAGGGATTCATCATCCTCTTCTTCAGCTTGAGGCACTGGGGCCTTATTCTTCTCTTCAGCAGGAATACTTCTAGTGTTTCTCTTGGGCTTTAGGGGTTTCTGAGCTTGAGCTTTCAAAGCAGACTTGGGATTTGATGTTGCATCCCCTGACTTGATTGCATCTCCCATGAGCTTCTGAGCTTTGGGTGCTGGAGCATTATCATCTTCCTCTTCTTCTTCATCCTCATTAGATGGATCTCTCACCATGGAGGGCTTGCCAATGACTCTGGCAATAGTCTTCCTGACCCTCTCTTTCCTCTTCTTGCCTTTTCCAGCCTCTTTAGGTTCAAGAGTGAATTCCATTGTTTCTTCCAAGGTTGCTTTCCAAGGCTTGGATGTTGGCACTCTCTTGGCAGGTGCCTTCTTGTGCAACCCTGGCTTAGTTGCAGCAGTTGTGCCATACTCTTTCTTCAGCACTTTCTTCTTTGAGGTGGCCTCATCCTCAATAACCACATAGTCCTCATCCTTAGAGTCTGAGGTTCTCTTCTTCCTGGTTCTGGTGGCTGCCTTGGGCAAGTTACTTGGTGTGCTTCTACTGCCCTCATCATAGCTGCATGAGGGATCAGAACCCTCACTCATATGCACTTGTTCTTCAGATCCATTCTGACTGTCACTCTGGTCAGACATCTTGGTAATCTCACTGACACCAAACCCTATGAATAGATGTAGATGAGGTAGAGTGGATGAGCATCACAAAGTGCAGATTTTTTGCAAAACAGATGACTCAAAAACTTAGTTTTAGTTCTCTACAGAAATCATTTCGGAGCTACCGAAAACTCGGTGATACCGAAGCAATTTTGGAACCTAAACTAGTGAACTCGGTCAGACCGAGTCACAGTTTGGTGGCACCGAGATTGCTAGGGTTTCACAGAGAGTCGAACTCGGTCGCACCGATTTGCAGTTTTCGGTCAGACCGAAAAATGCATGTGCAATGGCCTAAGCCAAACCGGTGAGACCGATTTCTACAACTCGGTCGGTCCGAGCTGAGTTCGGCAGAGACCTAACCTTAAATTTTCAAATCAAATCTAACCTAAGGGATGTTTTCAGTGGATAGATCGTTTGCATACGTGGTAAAGATCATGGCAAAGCAATGTGCTATGAATCAGAGTTAAGGAATAGCACACAGATTCGAACCCATACCCTAGTTCAGCGGGAGTTCACTACGGCGGCAACGGCGGAGCAGAAATCCGTTGATTGCGACGGAAACCAGCGGCAGGAGGTCGCTGGCGGCGAGGAGACAATCCGGAGACCCGAGGAGGCAGAGCAGGACACACGCGCGGGCTGAGGAGTTTGAAGAAATTTCCAAAATCTCACCCATGGGTTTATATATCCCGACCCTGTCAGTGTGACCGAGTGGAACAACTCGGTGGCACAGATGCAGAATCGCAAGCGGTTACTGCAACTCGGTGTGACTGAAAAGTTCAAATTGGTTGCACCGAGATGGAAAACCTAGATCAACTTAGTGAACTCGGTGTGACCGAAGTGGATGGCTCGGTCATACCGAAATACACAAAGACGTTTTAGAAGTTTAAGTCTATGATGAATCGGGGACTCCGAGTGCTCCTCACACAGAGTGGTTCGAATCTGACTTGATCAAACTTTGTGATGTAGCATGAATAGAGTTTGAGACGAGAAGAGCATAGATAGCTAGAGGGAGTTCTTAGGCATTCTTGTCCATCCATTTGGCAAAAGAGAAAAAGGCCAAACAATCAAAGCAACAAATGGATGTCCTCGAATGAGTAAACTATGCAATCAACATGCTCACTCAATAAAATGGCAAATGAAATATGTGACAAAGCATGCACAAAACATTCTAGCATCTATCAAGCAATTTGGCGATGACTAGGTTTTTTTTTTGAATATTTACTGTGTGGCAAAGCCCCACAGCCCTTTATTAAAAAAAGATCCACTGTACAAGTATAACAAACTATACAAGAAAGGAAAACAAAAGGGGAAAGAGTCTACCTATTAGCTAACTAACTGTACTTACTTTACAACAAAGAATCAATCCAAGCCAAAAGTTTCGGCCTGTTACAATCCTTCACCCTGTGAGCAAGCAAGGAAATGTCATGGATGAAATTACACTTCCAACCACTGAAAGTAGCTCTCTCAGCTCTGAAAATTCTGCCATTTCGCCGGATCCAAATATTCCAGGCTGCAGTTAGTATGACTTCAACGAAGAAAGGGTGTGTGAAGTTAGACCTGGCGTGCAGGAGACATTGCAGGATATCTGAACCTCTAGACCAATCAATACCCAAATAACTCCAGATTCTACAGCTGAAAGTGGAGCGAAAAAATAGATGTATCCTATTCTCATACGCCAACTCACTGCAGATGAGGCAAAGATTATCATCCTGATTCGAACGCCAGTGTCTCCTAACCAGCATATCCTTGGTGTTAAGTCTATCAAAGAACAAAAGCCAGCCAAACACCTTGATCTTCATGGTGCATTTACTTTGCCAAAGCCATTTGCAGGGTTGTATTGTAGGCAAGTGGGAGTGCATGATCCTGTAGAAACTTTTTGCCGTATACCCTCCTGATTGACCAGGCCATATCCAAACATCAGGGATGGTGGGGTCTCTGTCTAACTGCATGATCCAATTTTCCAATGTGTGCAACTCAGCAGCAGCTTCCTGAGAAAGAGGCAGATAAAACATGGAGAAGAGATCCTGGGATTGGAGAAATTCCCTCACAGAGATCCTGTCATTAATGACAAAAGAAAACAACCTTGGCAATCTCCAACAGAGGGGTCTAGCAAAGCCCCCAATGTGCCAGGAATTAGTCCAGAAAAGGGCAGAATCACCCATGTTGATGTGGACTGAAGCAATAGCAGTGTAAGCCTCATGCAGCTTCAGAATATCTCTCCACCAGAAAGATCCAACAGTAGCTGTTGCCTGTGGGACCCCGTGATCATAGTAACTATTCCATATGAGGGTCACCCAAGGAACATCAACCTTGTTATAGAATTTATGCAGATGCTTGAGAAGCAGCCCTTGGTTCTGAATGTTCAGATTAATAATGCCTAAACCACCCTTATCTCTTGGCCTACAAACGAGCTCCCAAGCAGCCAGGGACTGTTTTGGAACATCATTATTACCCCTCCAAAGACATTGCCTGAAGATCCTGTCCAGTTGCTTAATGATCCCCGCTGGGATATTGAGGGTACACAAAAAGTATATTGGCGATGACTAGGTCATCTGTATATGAGTATATTGAATTAGGAGTCAAATGAGAACATTTGATCATAGGTCATACTCATCGTTTAAGCACAAGTGGGGTTGCCACTTTTACATAAAGCATTGTCATGTTCACATCATTAGAGTTTCTTTAGCTCAATAGGTTAGAGTAAAGCTCCCCCTAGATGTGACATTGCTACCTCTTGAGCACTGCGTTGGTTTTCCCTTGAAGAGGAAAGGGTGATGCAGCAAAGTAGCGTAAGTATTTCCCTCAGTTTTTGAGAACCAAGGTATCAATCCAGTAGGAGGCCACACACAAATCCCTCGTACCTACACAAACAAATAAGAACCTTGCAACCAACGCGATAAAGGGGTTGTCAATCCCTTCACGACCACTTGCAAAAGTGAGATCTGATAGAGATGATAAGATAATATTTTTGGTATTTTATGATAAAGATTAAAAGTAAAGATTGCAAAGTAAAAATATATTGGAAAATTATATGATGGGAAATAGACCCGGGGGCCATAGGTTTCACTAGTGGCTTCTCTCAAGATAGCATAAGTATTACGGTGGGTGAACAAATTACTGTCGAGCAATTGATAGAAAAGTGCATAATTATGAGAATATCTAGGCATGATCATGTATATAGGCATGACGTCCGCAACAAGTAGACCGAAATGATTCTGCATCTACTACTATTACTCCACACATCGACCGCTATCCAGCATCCATCTAGAGTATTAAGTTCATAAGAACAGATTAACGCATTAGGCAAGATGACATGATGTAGAGGGATAAACTCAAGCAATATGATATAAACCCCATCTTTTTATCCTCGATGGCAACAATACAATACGTGTCATTTCCCCTTCTGTCACTGGGATCGAGCAATGCAAGATTGAACCCAAAGCTAAGCACTTCTCCCATTGCAAGAAAGATCAATCTAGTAGGCCAAACCAAACTGATAATTCGAAGACACTTGCAAAGATAACACATCATACATAAAAGAATTCAGAGGAGATTCAAATATTGTTCATAGATAATCTTGATCATAAACCCACAATTCATCGGATCTCGACAAACACACCGCAAAAAGAATTACATCGAATAGATCTCCAAGAAGATCGAGGAGAACTTTGTATTGAGATCCAAAGAGAGAGAATAAGCCATCTAGCTAATAACTATGGACCCGAAGGTATGTGGTAAACTACTCACACATCATCGGAGAGGCTATGGTGTTGATGTAGAAGCCCTCCATGATCGATTCCCCCTCCGGTGGAGCACGGGAAAAGGCCCCAAGATGGGATCTCACGGGTACAGAAGGTTGCGGCGGTGGAAATAGGGTTTCGCGGTGCTCCTTGTTGGTTTCGTGGTATATGGGTATATATATAGGAGGAAGAAGTAGGTCGGTGAAGCTGCGAGGGGCCCACGAGGGTGGGGGCGCGCCAAGGGGGGCAGGCGCGCCTCCCTGCCTCATGGCCTCCTCGTTGATTTCTTGACGTCCACTCCAAGTCCTCTGGATCACGTTTGTTCCAAAAAAACTCTCCCGAAGGTTTC
This sequence comes from Triticum aestivum, assembly GCF_018294505.1. NCBI lineage: Eukaryota > Viridiplantae > Streptophyta > Magnoliopsida > Poales > Poaceae > Triticum > Triticum aestivum. The sequence goes on from NC_057805.1 coordinate 120,964,394, forward strand.
ATTCCGTTTGGACTCCGTTTAATATTCCTTTTATGCGAAATACTAAAATAGGCAAAAAAAATAGCAATTTGCACTGGGCCTTGGGTTAGTAGGTTAGTCCCAAGAATAATATAAAAGTGCTTAGTAAAGCCCATTAAACATCCAAAACAGATAATATAATAGCATGGAACAATCAAAAATTATAGATACATTGGAGATGTATCAAGCATCCCCAAGCTTAATTCCTGCTCGTCCTCGAGTAGGTTAATGATAAAAACAGAATTTTTGATGTGGAATGCTACCTAGCATATTTCTCAATGTAATTTTCTTTATTGTGGCATGAATGTTCAGATCCGAAAGATTCAAGACAAAAGTTTAATATTGACATGAAAATAATAATACTTCAAGCATACTAACAAAGGAATCATGTCTTCTCAAAATAACATGGCCAAAGAAAGTTATCCCTACAAAATCATATAGTCTGGCTATGCTCTATCTTCATCACACAAAGTATTTAATCATGCACAACCCCGATGACAAGCCAAGCAATTGTTTCATACTTCTGATGTTCTCAAACTATTTCAATCTTCACGCAATACATGAGCATGAGCCATGGATATAGCACTATATGTGGAATAGAATGGTGGTTGTGGAGAAGACAAAAAAGGAGAAGTTAGTCTCACATCAACTAGGCGTATCAATGGGTTGTGGAGATGCCCATCAATAGATATCAATGTGAGTGAGTAGGGATTGCCATGCAACGGATGCACTAGAGCTATAAGTGTATGAAAGCTCAACAAAATAAACTAAGCGGGTGTGCATCCAACTTGCTTGCTCACGAAGACCTAGGGCATTTTGAGGAAGCCCGTCATTGGAATATACAAGCCAAGTTCTATAATGTAAAATTCCCACTAGTATATGAAAGTGACAACATAGGAGACTCTCTATCATGAAGATCATGGTGCTACTTTGAAGCACATGTGTGGAAAAAAGGATAGTAACATTGTCCCTTCTCTCTTTTTCTCTCATTTGTTTTATTTGGGCCTTCTTCTTTTTTTGCCTCTTTTCTTTCTCTTTTTTTTTCTTTTCGTCCGGAGTCTCATCCCAACTTGTGGGGGAATCATAGTCTCCATCATCCTTTCCTCACTTGGGACAATGCTCTAATAATGATGATCATCTTATTTACTTACAACTCAAAGATTACAACTCAATACTTAGAACAAAATATGACTCCATGTGAATGCCTCCGGTGGTGTACCGGGATATTTAATGAATCAAGAGTGGCATGTATGAAAGAATTATAAAGGTGGCTTTGCCACAAATACGATGTCAACTACATGATCATGCAAAGCAATATGACAATGATGGAGCGTGTCATAACATACGGAACGGTGGTAAGTTGCATGGCAATATATCTCGGAATGGCTATGGATATGCCATAATAGGTAGTTATGGTGGCTGTTTTGAGGAAGGTATATGGTGGGTGTATGATACCGGCGAAAGGTGCGCGGTATTAGAGAGGCTAGCAATGGTGGAAGGGTGAGAGTGTGTATAATCCATGGACTCAACATTAGTCATAAAGAACTCACATACTTATTGCAAAAATCTATTAGTTATCGAAACGAAGTACTTGGCGCATGCTCCTAGGGGGGATAGATTGGTAGGAAAAGACCATCGCTCGTCCCCGACCGCCACTCATAAGGAAGACAATCAATAAATAAATCATGCTCCGACTTCATCACATAACGGTTCACCATACGTGCATGCTACGGGAATCACAAACTTTAGAACAAGTATTTCTCAAATTCACAACTACTCAACTAGCATGACTCTAATATCACCATCTTCATATCTCAAAACAATCATCAAGTATCAAACTTCTCTTAGTATTCAATGCACTTATATGAAAGTTTTTATTATATCCATCTTGGATGCCTATCATATTAGGACTAAATTTATAGCCAAAGCAAACTACCATGATGTTCTAAAAGACTCTCAAAATAATATAATTTAAGCATGAGATATCAATAATTTCTATAAAGTAAAACCACCACCGTGCTCTAAAAGATATAAGGGAAGCGCTGGAGCAAAATTGTTTAGCTCAAAAGATATAAGTGAAGCACATAGAGTATTCTAATAAATTCTGATTAATGTGTGTCTCTCCCAAAAGGTGTGTACAGCAAGTATGATTGTGGTGGAATAAAAAGCAAAGACTCAAATCATACAAGACGCTCCAAGCAAAACACATATCATGTGGTGAATAAAAATATAGCTCCAAGTAAAGTTACCGATGGACGAAGACAAAAGAGGGGATGCCTTCCGGGGCATCCCAAGCTTAGGATTTTGGTTGTTCTTGAATTTTACCTTGGGGTGCCTTGGGCATTCCCAATCTTAGTCTCTTGCCACTCCTTGTTCCGTAATCCATCAAATCTTTACCCAAAACTTGAAAACTTCACAACACAAAACTCAACAGAAAATCTCATGAGCTCTGTTAGTGCAAGTAAAAAAAAAGCACCACAATAAAGTACTGTAATGAACTCATTATTTATTTATATTGGTGTTAAACCTACTGTATTCCAACTTCTCTATGGTTCATAACCTCCGATACTAGCCTAGATTCATCAAGATAAGCAAACAACACGCGAAAAACAGAATCTGTCAAAAACAGAACAGTCCGTAGTAATCTGTATTAAACGCATACTTATGGGACACAAACAATTATAAAATAAATTGCTGGATGTGAGGAATTTATATATTAATCATCTTCAAAAATAATCAACTAAATAGCACTCTCCAGTAAAAAGTTGTAGCTAATCTCGTGAGCGCTAAAGTTTCTGTTTTTTACAGCAAGATCAAAAAGACTTCACCCAAGTCTTCCCAAAGGTTCTAATTGGCACAAACACTAATTAAAACATGAAAACACATCTAACCCGAGGCTAGATGAATTATTTATTACTAAACAGAAACAAAAATCAAGGAACAAAAATAAAATTGGGTTGCCTCCCAACAAGCGCTATTGTTTAACGCCCCTAGCTATGCATTGAGATTTCAATGATGCTCAATGAAAGACAGGAGTTGAAGCACAAAGAGAGCATCATAAAATATGTGACAAACACACTTAAGTCTAACATATTTCCTATTCATAGGCATCTTATAGGCAAACAAATTATCAAGGCAAGCAAAAACTAGCATATGCAAGGAAGCGGAAAGAAACAATAGCAATCTCAACATAACGAGAGGTAATTTAGTAACATGAAAATTTCTACAACCATATTTTCCTCTCTCATAATAATTAGATGTAGGATCATAAGAAAATTCAACAATATAGCTATCACAAAACATATTCTCTAGATGATCCACATGTATGCAAAGTTGAAACTCTTCCAAGATAGTGGGATTAACATTAACTAAAGTCATGACCTCTCCAAACCCACTTTTATCAAAAAATTCATAATATTGAACATTATCCAAATATGTGGGATCTAAAGTTGACACTCCTCCAAACCCACTTCCAATGTTATTGCAAACATTATTATCAATCTCATATTCATCATGGGGCTTAAATAAATTTTCAAGATCATAAGAAGAATCACCCCAATCATGATCATTGCAACAAGTAGAAGATATAGCAAAACTAGCATCCCCAAGCTTAGGGTTTTGCATATTATTAGCACAATTTACATCAATATAATTTATAATAAGATTATTGCAATCATGCTTTTCATCGAAGGAACTATCAAGTATGGGCGCAATAGCAACGATCTCATGTTTAACATAAGGCATTATAGCAAATTCATCTTCAAAAATATTGGCATCATGGCCACAAGAATAGCAAGCATCATGTTCATCAAGGGAAATTTCAATCAAATCATCAAAATCATCATTATCTATAGATTCATGCATATCATTATTTTCTTCCAAAGCAATGGTCATTCTCTCAATAATTTCTTTGACATAGACATTATGAGCATAGTTTTCATAGCAATATTTAAGTATGTCAAAATTTTCAGATTCGTAGAGAGTAATATCATATTTTTCAATCAAAGAAGCAACCTCATAAGCACCCTTGAAAGCAACAAATTCTTCAATTTGTTCGATATCATAATAATTATAAACACACTTTGCATAAGAAGATAAGATTTCATTATCATTAAACTCACATAGGTAGGGAAGGTGTTTTTTAGTGTTCTTAGAGCAACAAGTAAAATCATAAATTTCACAAAGATTCCAAGCATAACACAACAATCTTTTTATTTGATCCCATAAGAGTCTCCCCTTTTCAGACAAACGGTGACGCACAAAATGAGCATGCTCATCTAAAGATTTCCCATCAACTAGGCTAGTTGGGGTTTCAGCACGAGCGCATAAGGATCGAAGATGATCCAAGTAGAACACTTTAAGTGGATCCATATCAATAGATTTTTAGCAAGCAAAGATGCAAGCAAATAAAAGGCACATGGAAACACAAACAAAAAGACATACGGGAAGAAGGCGAAGAAAAGGCAAAGGTGAAGTGGGGGAGAGGAAAACGAGAGGCAAATGGCAAATAATGTAATGCGAGGGATAAGAGTTTGTGATGGGTACTTGGTATGTCTTGACTTGAGCGTAGATCTCCCCGGCAACGGCGCCAGAAATCCTTCTTGCTACCTCTTGAGCACTGCATTGGTTTTACCTTGAAGAGGAAAGGGTGATGCAGCAAAGTAGCGTAAGTATTTCCCGTAGTTTTTGAGAACCAAGGTATCAATCCAGTAGGAGGCCACACGCAAGTCCCTCGTACCTACACAAACAAACAAGAACCTTGCAACCAACGCGATAAAGGGGTTGTCAATCCCTTCATGACCAGTTGCAAAGTGAGATCTGATAGAGATGATAAGATAATATTTTTGGTATTTTTATGATAAAGATTAAAAGTAAAGATTGCAAAGTAAAAATAGATTGGAAACTTATATGATGGAAAATAGATCCGGGGGCCATAGGTTTCACTAGTGGCTTCTCTCAAGATAGCATAAGTATTACGGTGGGTGAACAAATTACCGTCGAGCAATTGATAGAAAAGTGCATAATTATGAGAATATCTAGGCATGATCATGTATATAGGCATCACGTCCGCGACAAGTAGACCGAAACGATTCTGCATCTACTACTATTACTCCACACATCGACCGCTATCCAGCATCCATCTAGAGTATTAAGTTCATAAGAACAGAGTAACGCATTAGGAAAGATGACATGATGTAGAGGGATAAACTCAAGCAATATGATATAAACCCCATCTTTTTATCCTCGATGGCAACAATACAATACGTGTCATTTCCCCTTCTGTTACTGGGATCGAGCAATGCAAGATTGAACCCAAAGCTAAGCACTTCTCCCATTGCAAGAAAGATCAATCTAGTAGGCCAAACCAAACTGATAATTCGAAGAGACTTGGAAAGATAACACATCATACATAGAAGAATTCAGAGGAGATTCAAATATTGTTCATAGATAATCTTGATCATAAACCCACAATTCATCAGATCTCGACAAACACACCGCAAAAAGAATTACATCGAATAGATCTCCAAGAAGATCGAGGAGAACTTTGTATTGAGATCTAAAGAGACAGAAGAAGCCATCGAGCTAATAACTATGGACCCAAAGGTCTGTGGTAAACTACTCACACATCATCGGAGAGGCTATGGTGTTGATGTAGAAGCCCTCCGTGATCGATTCCCCCTCCGGTGGAGCGCCGGAAAAGGCCCCAAGATGGGATCTCACGGGTACAGAAGGTTGCGGCGGTGGAAATAGGGTTTCGCGGTGCTCCTTGTTGGTTTCGTGGTATATGGGTATATATATAGGAGGAAGAAGTAGGTCGGTGAAGCTGCGAGGGGCCCACGAGGGTGGGGGCGCGCCAAGGGGAGCAGGCGCGCCTCCCTGCCTCGTGGCCTCCTCGTTGATTTCTTGACGTCCACTCCAAGTCCTGTGGATCACGTTTGTTCCAAAAATAACTCTCCCGAAGGTTTCATTCCATTTGGACTCCGTTTGATATTCCTTTTCTGTGAAACACTGAAATAGGCAAAAAACAGCAATTTGCACTCGGCCTTGGGTTAGTAGGTTAGTCCCAAAATAATATAAAAGTGCTTAGTAAAGCCCATTAAACATCCAAAACAGATAATATAATAGCATGGAACAATAAAAAATTATAGATACGTTGGAGACGTATCAGATATTCCCCCTAAGAGGGATTAACTAACCTTGGGTTTTGTCGATGATGACTTCATGTAGGTGTTGAAGATGTGGATGCTCAAGGTTGATGTAGATCATTCGGAGCAATCCATTGGAGTGAGTTGCACTTTCAATACCTACACGGGTTAGTCCCACAAGGAACAAACAAGGATATCCATAGACATAGAGTGATGTTCACATAAGATGATGTCCATGAAAGCATTAAGTTACCTTGTCCCTTGTCTTACCAACAAGAGGGTTTGTGACTCCTTGAACTAGTGCAAGATGTGGAAGTTGTTTGCACATGTTCTTGCCAAAAGATATGAGTGAAATATGTTGGCGGAGTCACCCTCAAGAACTCTCTAGTTCTTCTTCTTCGGGATGCACACCATCTTGATGGGAATCCTTGGAGTTGTAGTCGTACTTGATGAAGTGGAACTTGATGTAGTCTTGGGAACCCACTTGACCAAGGCCTTGGGAGCTTCTTCAAATGCATCAATCTCCTCTTGAAGCTTGTCCTTGCCTTTTTGCATGTGTTCTTGTGGTGGAAGATCATCTTGAGCTTGTGTTCCTTGGAAAGAAGTAGGATCATACTTCTCTTGTTGAGGAACAAACTTTGTCTTGGGGTATTGATCTTCTTCCCACTCAACTCCATTGGCATTGAACTTTCGTTCAAAACCAACACCTTGATTGTTCCGGTGTCTTCCTTGCTTGCGTACAATTTCCTCAAATTGCTTACTTCTAGCAAGGCTCTTGTAAACACCTTTCTCTATAATTCCCTTCAACAAGCTATTTTATTGCTCAAGTGTAACTTGGCTAAGAGAATCATTAGTGAAATCAAGAGAACTACTAGAAGCAACAACATTGGATTTAGCATGATTATTGTTACTACTAGATGAAGAATCTTTCTTACTCTTGTTGCTAGATTTTACTTGTGGCATGTAAGTAGACAAGAGTAAACGCTTGGCAATGTAAGAAGAACTTTTCTTGCGAAGATCATCATTGATTGCCTTTAAGAACTCATGCTCTTGCTCAAGATTGAGCTTTTCAAAGCGTAGCTTCTCATGAGTCTTTAAAAGTTCTCGATGATCTTCCAAGGTAGTTTCATGAGCTAACTTAAGAGTGTTTAGTTCTTTAGTTAGGTGCTCAATCTCCTTCTTATCATCGTCATTCATTTTATCTTGATTAGCATGATTAATAGCAAGTTCATCATAGTTTTCATAACTAGAGTTGTCAACAAGCAAATCATCATCTCCTAGCAAATCATCTTCATCACTATTGAAATCAACATACTCGGGGTGTGATACCTTTGGACCTTTAGCCATGAAGCATCTTCCAATTCCTTCATTTGGTGAGTCAAATATGTCGTAGGAGTTGGTTGACACAAGTGCTAGACCGACAACACCTTCATCTTGAGTATATTCAGAGTCGGAGTGATAACTTCTTTCCGAGTGATGGTTGGAGTCGGAGCCAGATACCCATTCACCAACATGAGCTTGATGTCTTCATTTTGTGTAGCTCTTTGATGATTTGTCCTTCCTTTCCGAATCCTTGCTCCTCCGAGAGGATCTACGTTCATAACGATCATCTCTACTCCTTCTCTCTCTTGGTGGTGATTCTTCTCTTCTACTTCTTCTTTTGGGAGAATCTTCTCTTCTTTTGTAGGGAGCCGTACACTCATTGGAGTAGTGTCCGGGTCTTCCACAATTGTAGCAATTTCGTTCACGACTTGAAGATCTTTTGTCTTTGTAGGACCTTGACTTGGAACTTCTTTCCTTGCTTCTACTCTTGTAGAACATGTTGAAGTTCTCCACCATTAAGCTCAATTCTTCATTGAAGGTTTGTTTCTCACTTGATGATGTGGGAGCATCACATGAGGCTTTCTAAGCACCACTTGACTTGTTTTGGAGCTCTTCCTCATCCTTAAGTGACATCTCATGAGCAACAATTCTTTCAATGACTTCCGTTGGCTTGAGATCTTTGTAATTGGGCATCATTTGGATCAATGTGCACACGGTACCATATTTTCCAGCCAAGGCTCTTAGGATCTTCTTGATGATGAATCTATCGGTCATCTCTTCACTTCCTAAGCCGGCAATCTCATTTCTGATGAGAGCAAGCCTAGAGTACATTTCAGCGACACCTTCACCATCCTTCATTTTGAACTTGTCAAGTTGACTTTGAAGCACATCCAATTTGGATTCCTTGACGGAGTCGGTACCCTCGTGCATATCAATCAAAGTATCCCAAATTTCCTTTGCATTCTCAAGACGGCTAATTTTGTTGAATCCTTCGGGGCACAATCCGTTGAAGAGAATATCACAAGCTTGAGCATTGTATTGCAGCATCATCAACTCTTCCGCGGTAGCTTCACGGTTTGGTTCTCTCCCATCGAAGAATTCACCTTGCAAGCCAATACACACAATAGCCCAAACGGCGGGGTTATGTCCAAGAATATGCATTTTCATCTTGCGTTTCCAACTAGCAAAATTAGTACCATCAAAGTAAGGACCTCTACGGTGGTAATTTCCCTTGCTAGACGCCATACTCTCCTAGGTTGTGAAACCAAGGCTATGATCACCAAAAGCTACGGAAATCAAGGTAAATGGAGACCAAAGCTCTGATACCACTTGTAGGATCGAAAGTATGTCTAGAGGGGGGTGATTACACTACTTGACCAAATAAAAAACTAGCCTTTCCCAATTTTAAGTCTTGGCAGATTTTAGCAACTTAGCACTAGTCAAGTAAACAACCTACACATGCAAGTCTAAGAGTATAGCAGCAGAATGTAAAACATTGCACATGAAGGTAAAGGGAGGAGTTTGAAGGGAGCAAACGCAATGTAGACACGGAGATTTTTGGCGTGGTTCCGATAGGTGGTGCTATCGTACATCCACGTTGATGGAGACTTCAACCCACGAAGGGTAACGGTTGCGCGAGTCCATAGAGGGCTCCACCCACGAGGGTCCACGAAGAAGCAACCTTGTCTATCCCACCATGGCCATCGCCCACGAAGGACTTGCCTCACTAAGGTAGATCTTCACGAAGTAGGCGATCTCCTTGCCCGTACTAACTCCTTGGTTCAACTCCACAATCTTGATGGAGGCTCCCAAGTGACACCTAACCAATCTAGGAGACACCACTCTCCAAAAGGTATTAGATGGTGTGTTGATGATGAACTCCTTGCTCTTGTGCTTCAAATGATAGTATCCCCAACACTCAACTCTCTCACACAGATTTGGATTTGGTGGAAAGATGATTTGAGTGGAAAGCAACTTGGAGAAGGCTAGAGATCAAGATTCATATGGTTGGAATGGAATATCTTGACCTCAACACATGAGTAGGTGGTTCTCTCTCAGAAATTGTATGTTGGAAGTGTAGGCATGTTCTGATGGCTCTCTCCACGAATGAAGAGTGGGTGGAGGGGTATATATAGCCTCCACACAAAATCTAACCGTTACACACAAATCACCAAACTTGGTGGGACCGAATAATGAAACTCGGTCAGACCGATTTAGTTCAAAATGTGAACGTTAGGCTTTTTGATGGGACCGACCTGTCAACTCGGTAGGACCGATTTCACTAGGGTTAGGGCATAACATAATCTGGGTGAGACCGATTACACAAACTCGGTGGGACCGATTTTGGTAATAAGCTAACCAGAGAGTTGGTCAGTGATACGTCTCCAATGTATCTATAATTTTTTATTGTTCCATGCTATATTATATTCTGTTTTGGACATTAATGGGCTTTATTATATGCTTTTATATTAATTTTGGGACTAACCTATTAACCGGAGGCCCAGCCCAGAATTGTTGTTTTTTGCCTATTTCAGAGTTTCGCAGAAAAAGAATATCAAACGGAGTCCGAACGGAATGAAACCTTCGGGAACGTGATTTTCGGAACAAACGTGATCCATAGGACTTGGACCCTACGTCAAGACATCAACCAGGAAGGCACGAGGTAGGGGGCGCGCCTACCCCCCTGGGCGCGCCCTCCACCCTCGTGGGCCCCATGTTGCTCCACCGACGTACTTCTTCCTCCTATATATACCTACGTACCCCCAAACTGCCCATGAGATCCTATCTTAGGGCCTTTTCCGGAGCTCCGCCGGAGGGGGCATCGATCACGGAGGGCTTCTACATCAACACCATAGCCTCTCCGATGATGTGTGAGTAGTTTACCTCAGACCTTCGGGTCCTTAGTTATTAGCTAGATGGCTTCTTCTCTCTTTTTGGATCTCAATACAATGTTCTCCCCCTCTCTCATGGAGATCTATTCGATGTAATCTTCTTTTGCGGTGTGTTTGTTGAGACCGATGAATTGTGGGTTTATGATCAAGTTTATCAATGAACAATATTTGAATCTTCTCTGAATTCTTTTGTGTATGATTGCTTATCTTTGCAAGTCTCTTCGAATTATCAGTTTGGTTTGGCCTACTAGATTGATCTTTCTAGCAATGGGAGAAGCGCTTAGCTTTGGGTTCAATCTTGCGGTGTCCTTTCCCAGTGATAGTAGGGGCAACAAGGCACGTATTGTATTGTTGCCATCGAGGATAACAAGATGGGGTTTATATCATATTGCATGAGTTTATCCCTCTACATCATGTCATCTTACTTAAAGCGTTACTCTGTTCTTATGAACTTAATACTCTAGATGCATGCTGGATAGCGGTCGATGTGTGGAGTAATAGTAGTAGATGCAGGCAGGAGTCGGTCTACTTGTCTCGGACGTGATGCCTATATACATGATCATACCTAGATATTCTCATAACTATGCTCAATTCTGTCAATTGCTCAATAGTAATTTGTTCACCCACCGTAATATTTATGCTCTTGAGAGAAGCCATCAGTGAACCCTATGGCCCCCGGGTCTATTTTCCATCATATTAATCTTCCAACACTTAGCTATTTTCATTGCCTTTTATTTTACATTGCATCTTTATCATAAAAATACCAAAAATATTATATTATCATATCTATCAGATCTCACTCTCGTAAGTGACCGTGAAGGGATTGACAACCCCTTTATTGCGTTGGTTGCAAGGATTTATTTGTTTGTGTAGGTGTGAGGGACTCGTGCGTGGCCTCCTACTGGATTGATACCTTGGTTCTCAAAAAACTGAGGGGAATACTTACGCTACTTTGCTGCATCACCCTTTCCTCTTCAAGGGAAAACCAACGCAGTGCTCAAGAGGTAGCAAGAAGGATTTCTGGCACCGTTGCCGGGGAGTCTATGCAAAAGTCAACACACCAAGTACCCATCACAAACCCTTATCTCCCGCATTACAGTATTTTCCATTTGCCTCTCGTTTTCCTCTCCCCCACTTCACCCTTGCCGTTTTATTTGCCCTCTCTTTTTTCGTTTGCCACTTTTTGGTTTGCTTTTCAATATGGCTAGCCCCCTATCTTCTCCGTTGTCTCCCGAGAATGAAGTTCTTAATTTTAAGCAAAGGGAGGGAGAAAATCTAAAATACGCTTGGTATAGAATTTGCAATGCTCAAAATAGATCTACCAGGAAGCAATCTACTTCAGTTCTTCTCCGCAACTTTTATGTAGGCGCTACTCCTTGGTACAGATATATTCTTGATACATTACCGGAGGGAATTTCTTGGGTAGCCATACTTTTGATTCTTATAATGCTATGATATATTTGTTTGGCTCACCACCTCTTTTGGTTAATGGAACTATGTTAACTTTGGAGCATGTAATGCAAAGACTTGAAATTATTGAAAATAAATTTGCTACTGTAGAGTTAATTGAAAATTTGGATAAAAAGATCCACAACCAAATTACTCAATATGGATCTAAAGTAGGGGTCACTTTGGAAAATATTAAGGAGAAGGAACCCATAGTTAATGAAAGAATAAATCAGGATTCCACTAGAATCGATAAACTTGAGGGTACCATTACCAACTTGGGAACCGCTTTTTCTTCCGTAAAGAACACTCCAAGTCCTCCAACTAAAATTGCCAAGCTTATGTATGTTCCTAAAAATAAGGGTGAATGCTCTAGTAAGGAAACTGCGGACCTCAAAACTATAAGTATTCATCCCAAACTTTTTGCTATCATTAAGGAACCATTTGCTACAAATGAATTTTTTGTTTATGTGCCTAGAAGCTTGATAAAAAAGCAAGAAACTCCTAAGGATGAGAGATGTCTCATCAAAGAATTGCCCACCAAAGATGGCAATACCTAGATCTATCCTTGCTTTTATGCCTAGCTAGGGGCGTTAAACGATAGCGCTTGTTGGGAGGCAACCCAATTTTATTTTTAGTTTTTAGTTTTTTGCTTCTGTTTAGGAATAACTATTTGTTTTAGCCTCTGGGTAGATGTGTTTTTATGTTTTAATTAGTGTTTGTGCCAAGTTTAACCTATAGGATCTTCTTGGATGATAGTTATTTGATCTTGCTGAAAATTGCAGAAACTTTCCGTTCACGAAAATAATTGTTAAAAATCACCAGAACGTGATAAAAATATTGATTCAAATTGCTGCTGATCAATAAACAAATTGTCTAGGCCTTCCTATTTTGGCTGAATTTTTGGAGTTCCAGAAGTTTGCGTTAGTTACAGATTACTACAGACTGTTCTGTTTTTGACAGATTCTGTTTTTCATGTGTTGTTTGCTTATTTTGATGAATCTATGGCTAATAAATAGTTTATAAACCATAGAGAAGTTGGAATACAGTAGGTTTAACACCAATATAAATAAATAATGAGTTCATTACAGTACCTTGAAGTGGTGTTTTGTTTTCTTTCGCTAAAGGAGCTCACGAGATTTTCTACTGAGTTTTGTGTTGTGAAGTTTTCAAGTTTTGGGTGAAAGATTTGATGGATTATGGAATAAGGAGTGGCAAGAGCCTAAGCTTTGGGATACCCATGGCACCCCAAGATAATCTAAGGACAACAAAAATCCAAAGCTTGGGGATGCCCCGGAAGGCATCCCCTCTTTCGTCTACTTCCATTGGTAACTTTACTTGGAGCTATATTTTTATTCACCACATGATATGTGTTTTGCTTGGAGCGTCTTGTATGATTTGAGTCTTTGCTTTTTATTTTACCACAATCATCTTTGCTGTACACACCTTTTGAGAGAAACGCACATGATTCGGAATTTATTAGAATACTCTATGCGCTTCACTTAAATCTTTTGAGCTATATAGTTTTTGCTCTAGTGCTTCACTTATATCTTTTAGAGCACGGCGGTGGTTTTTTTTTATAGAAACTATTATTCTCTTATTTTGAGAGTCTTAAACAGCATGGTAATTTGCTTAAATTGAGAAATTAATCCTAATATGTTAGGTATTCAAGACTAGTAAAAAAACTCTCTTATGAGTGTGTTGAATGCTAAGAAAAGTTTGATGCTTGATGATTGTTTTGAGATATGGAGGTAGTGATATTAAAGTTGAGCTAGTTGAGTAGTTGTGAATTTGAGAAATACTTGTGTTGAAGGTTGCAAGTCCCGTAGCATGCACGTATGGTAAACATTATGTAACAAATTTGAAACATGAGGTGTTCTTTGATTGTCCTCCTTATGAGTGGTGGTCGGGGACGAGCGATGGTCTTTTCCTACCAATCTATCCCCCTAGGAGCATGCGCGTAGTGCTTGGTTTTTGATGACTTGTATATTTTTGACATAAGTATGTGAGTTCTTTATGACTAATGTTGAGTCCATGGATTATACGCACTCTTACCCTTCCATCATTGCTAGCCTCTTCGGTACCGTGCATTGCCCTTTCTCACATTGAGAGTTTGTGCAAACTTCGCCAGTGCATCCAAACCCCGTGATATGATACGCTCTTTCACACATAAACCTCCTTATATCTTCCTCAAAACAGCCACCATACCTACCTATTATGGCATTTCCATAGCCATTCCGAGATATATTGCCATGCAACTTTCCACCGTTCCGTTTATTATGACACGCTCATCATTGTCATATTGCTTTGCATGATCATGTAGTTGACATCGTATTTGTGGCAAAGCCACTGTTCATAATTTTTCATACATGTCACTCTTGATTCATTGATATCCCGGTATACCGCCGGAGGCATTCATATAGTCATACTTTGTTCTAGTATCGAGTTGTAATCATTGAGTTGTAAATAAATAGAAGTGTGATGATCATCATTCATAGAGCATTGTCCCAATAAAAAAAGAGAGAAAGGCAAAAAAAAGAGAAGGCCCCCAAAAAATATATAAAAAGGGGCAATGCTACTATCCTTTTTTTCACACTTGTGCTTCAAAGTAGCACCATGTTCTTCATGATAGAGAGTCTCTTGTTTTGTCACTTTCATATACTAGTGGGAATTTTTCATTATAGAACTTGTCTTGTATATTCCAACAATGGGATTCCTCAAATGCCCTTGGTCTCCGTGAGCAAGCAAGTTGGATGCACACCCACTTAGTTTCTTTTGTTGAGCTTTCATGCATTTATAGCTCTAGTGCATCCGTTGCATGGCAATCCCTACTCCTTGCATTAACATCAATCGATGGGCATCTCCATAGCTCATTGATTAGCCGCGTTGATGTGAGACTTTCTCCTTTTTTGTCTTCTCCACATAACCCCCATCATTAAATTATATTCCACCCATAGTGCTATATCCATGGCTCACACTCATGTATTGCGTGAAGGTTGAAAAAGTTTGAGATTACTAAAGTATGAAACAATTTCTTGGCTTGTCATCGGGGTTGTGCATGATGAGAGCATTATTGTGTGACGAAAATGGAGCATGACTAAAGTATATGATTTTGTAGGGATGAACTTTCTTTGGCCAAGTTATTTTGAGAGGACATAATTGCTTAGTTAGTATGCTTGAAGTATTATTACTTTTATGTCAATATTAAACCTTTATCTTGAATCTTTCGGATTTGAATATTCATACCACAATTAGGAGAATTACAATGAAATTATGCCAAGTAGCATTCCACATCAAAAATTCTGTTTTTATCATTAACCTACTCGAGGACGAGCAGGAATTAAGCTTGGGGATGCTTGATACGTCTCCAACGTATCTATAATTTTTTATTGTTCCATGCTATTATATTCTGTTTTGGACATTAATGGGCTTTAGTATACACTTTTATATTATTTTTGGGACTAACCTATTAACTGGAGGCCCAGCCCAGAATTGTTGTTTTTTGCCTATTTCAGATTTTCGCAGAAAAAGAATATCAAACGGAGTCCAAACGAAATGAAACCTTCGGGAACGTGATTTCCGGAACAAACGTGATCCAGAGGACTTGGACCCTACATCAAAACATCAACCAGGAAGGCACGAGGTAGCGGGCGCGCCTACCCCCCTGGGCGCGCCCTCCACCCTCGTGGGCCCCATGTTGCTCCACCGACGTAGTTCTTCCTCCTATATATACCTACGTACCCCCAAACTACCAGATACGGAGCCAAAATCCTAATTCCACCGCTGCAACCTTCTGTACCCGTGAGATCCCATCTTGGGGCCTTTTCCGGAGCTCCGCCGGAGGGGGCATCGATCACGGAGGGCTTCTACATCAACACCATAGCCTCTCCGATGATGTGTGAGTAGTTTACCCCTGACCTTCGAGTCCATAGTTATTAGCTAGAGGGCTTCTTCTCTCTTTTTGGATATCAATACAATGTTCTCCCCCTCTCTCGCGGAGATCTATTCGATTTAATCTTCTTTTGCGGTGTGTTTGTTGAGACCGATGAATTGTGGGTTTATGATCAAGTTTATCTATGAACAATATTTGAATCTTCTCTGAATTCTTTTATGTATGGTTGGTTATCTTTGCAAGTCTCTTCGAATTATCAGTTTGGTTTGGCCTACTAGATTGATCTTTCTTGCAATGGGAGAAGTGCTTAGCTTTGGGTTCAATCTTGCGGTGTCCTTTCCCAGTGACAGTAGGGCAGCAAGGCACATATTGTATTGTTTCCATCAAGGATAACAAGATGGGGTTTATATCATATTGCATGAGTTTATCCCTCTACATCATGTCATCTTACTTAAAGCATTACTCTGTTCTTATGAACTTAATACTCTAGATGCATGCTGGATAGCGGTCGATGTGTGAAGTAATAGTAGTAGATGCAGGCAGGAGTCGGTCTACTTGTCTCGGACGTGATGCCTATATACATGATCATACCTAGATATTCTCATAACTATGCTTAATTCTGTCCATTGCTCAACAGTAATTTGTTCACCCACCGTAATATTTATGCTCTTGAGAGAAGCCATTAGTGAAACCTATGGCCCCCGGGTCTATTTTCCATCATATTAATCTTCCAACCCTTAGCTATTTTCATTGCCTTTTATTTTACTTTGCATCTTTATCATAAAAATACCAAAAATATTATCTTATCAATCTATCAGATCTCACTCTCGTAAGTGACTGTGAAGGGATTGACAACCCCTTTATTGCATTGGTTGCGAGGATTTATTTGTTTGTGTAGGTGCGAGGGACTCGTGCGTGGCTTCCTACTGGATTGATACCTTGGTTCTCAAAAACTGAGGGAAATACTTACGCTACTTTGCTGCATCACCCTTTCCTCTTCAAGGGAAAACCAACGCAATGCTCAAGAGGTAGCAGTCAGGCAAACTCGGTGGGACCGATTCACTCATCTCGGTGAGACCGAAACGTTACGAAGGGGAAACAGAGAGTTTGCATTGCGAACTTGGTGGGACCGATTGCTCATCTCGGTTGGACCGAAACGTTACAAAGGGAAACAAAGAGTTTGCAATCCAATCTCGGTGAGAACGAGATCCCTATCGGTGTGACCGAAATGACTAGGGTTTTGTGGTAGTGGTTATGTCAACTGAACTCGTTGGCGCCGGATAGAAAGTTTCGGTGGGGCCGAGTTTGACTTTTGGTTTGGGACATATGTGGATATGAGAAAGTGGTTGAGGGTATTTGGAGCATATCATTAAGGATTTTGAGCAAGTAACCCATTAAGCAGCACCTCATCCCCTTTTAACAGTATTGGATTTTCCTATGGACTCAATGTGATCTTGGATCACTAAAAGTAAAATGTAGAGTCTTGAGCTTTAGAGCTTGAGGCAATCTTTTGTCCTTAGCATTTTGAGGGGTCCACATTTCTAATCCATGACATGCCAATCATTGAGCTTTCCTGAAATATTTATCTTGAAATAGCAGTAGCTCAATGAGCTATATGTTGTTAGGAATTACCAAAACCACCCAGGGATAGTTGCACTTTCACAATATGATATAAACCCCATCTTTTTATCCTCGATGGCAACAATACAATACATGCCTTGCCGCCCCTGCTGTCACTAGGAAAGGACACCGCAAGATTGAACCCAAAGCTAAGCACTACTCCCATTGCAAGAAAGATCAATCTAGTAGGCCAAACCAAACTGATAATTCGAAGAGACTTGCAAAGATATCAAATCATGCATATAAGAATTCAGAGAAGAATCAAATATTGTTCATAGATAATCTTGATCATAAACCCACAATTCATCGGATCTCGACAAACACACCGCAAAAAGTATTACATCAAATAGATCTCCAAGAACATCGAGGAGAACTTTGTATTGAGAACCAAAGAGAGAGAAGAAGCCATCCAGCTAATAACTATGAACCCGAAGGTCTGTGGTAAACTACTCACACATCATCAGAGAGGCTATGGTGTTGATGTAGAAGCCCTCCGTGATCGAATCCCCCTCCGGTAGAGCACTGGAAAAGGCCCCAAGATGGGATCTCACGGGCACAGAAGGTTGCAGCGGTGGAAAAGTGGTTTCGTGGCTCCCGTGAATGTTTTTAGGGTATAAGAGTATATATAGGCGAAAGAAGTAGGTCGGTGGAGCTACGAGGGGCCCATGAGGGTGGGGGCGCGCCTCCCTGCCTCGTGGCCGCCTCATTGCGTCTCTGACTTCCACTCCAAGTCTCCTGGGTTGCGTTTGTTCCAAGAAAGATCCTCGCGAAGGTTTCATTCCATTTGATATTTCTTTTCTGCGAAACACTGAATAGGCAAAAAAACAGCAATTTACACTGGGCCTTTGGTTAATAGGTTAGTCCCAAAAATAATATAAAAGAGCATATTAAAGCCCATTAAACATCCAAAACAGATAATATAATAGCATGGAACAATAAAAAAATTATAGATATGTTGGAGACGTATCAAAGACCAAATTGTTAAAAACCTAAATATTAGAATGGTTCCTGCAATTGCACAATAATGTGCTATTAGACAATAGACCATGCACGTGCTAACCTCGATTGTAAACCTCAGTGCTTCCCATTGTTTTCCCTGTAACACATATAAGGTAGTTAGTCATCAGGTTAAGTAAGGGTTCGCATGCTATCAGTAAAATATGTTGATGAAAAATAAGCACATTGCAGATTCATCAGATTAATTCAAGCCACATGGAAAACCCATTTATCCAAACCAAGCATGATTAAGAACTAGGAAATATAGCACTTGTATATGTTTCTCATGTATTAAGTGTAGCCAAATTCGATTTATTCCTCACATGCACAACAATACAAAATTCTACCCACGACAATTGGACATCGCAGTGTAGAATTGAACCAAGCAGTTAGCTAAACACCACAACAAATGAACCAAACATTAACTAAGCACCACATTGCACAATATAACATACTCCTAATAGAAGATCGGACGGTTAACCAAACCAAGCATGCTTAACAACTTGGAAATATAGCAATTGTATTTGTTTCTCATGTATTTAGTACAACCAAATTCGATTTATTTCTCACATGGTATGCAATAACAGAATGCAGCCAAAACAATTGAACATCACATTGCAGAATTGAACCAAACAGTTAACTAAACACCACAACAAAGGAACCAAACATTAACTAAGCACCACATTGCACAATATAACATACTCGTAATAGAAGATCAGACAGTTAACCAAACCAAGCATGCTTAACAACTTGGAAATATTGCACCCTGAAGAATTGAACATCACATTACAGAATTGAACCAAGCAGTTAACTGAACACCACATTGCACGACATATAGAACATATACACTATAGCAGAAGATTGCATGGTAAAAGTAGATAGCACAATTCACTAGAATTTGTTAAGGAAAGGCAGTAGCTAGCAAACGATAGCTTCGTGAAAATGCCACGAACTATCGTTTAAAGCAGCCAACCGCGTCACGCGTCGGTGCGCGAGGCGTCAACGGTGGCCTCGACGGCGAGGTGCTCCTCCAAGATCTGGGGGTCGGCACGAATGGCAGCCATCGCGACCTCATCCGCGCGTGCGGCCGTGATTTGCTTCTCCGCTGCCAAATGCTCCTTGAGATCCTGGCTATACTGCGTGCACCATGGCTTAGGCCGGCGCTTATTTGCTGGAGGGGTCGGTGATTTGGGTGGAAGGTGTCGCGCTCGCGCCAGCGGTCGGGGCATGTGGGATGTGGAAGGAGGAGGAGGATGGAGGTCGGGTGTGGATTACCTGCCTGGATAGGCGAGCCCGAGTAGCATGAAGGAGGGTCACCAGCGAGGAGGCAGCGCTGCAAGCAAGGAGTGAAGGTTTCAACTTGGAAAGGAAGGCGGAAAGGGGGGAAATGTGGCTTTTGGTAAGGGGGGCGGGGAGGTAGATATTTCGGAGGAAGCAGAAAATTTTGGAATTGCTTCAGCCAAAAAACTGGCGCGCAAAGTGTCATCAGACACGGTACCTTATTTAGAACCATGTACGATATGTGAACATCACAAACGATTTAGATAGCTTAACCCGTGTGTGATGAGTTTGAACGTCAAAAAATTTGGTTCGAATTTCCATGGTTATTGTGGTCATCCACATCATTGCATAATTTGGGTACACAAAGGAGACTAAAACACACCCACACTTCTTAATCGAGCAAGTTCAGCAATTAAACAGAGCTAGCTGACCTAAACATTACTCTAACTAATTAAATACTGGCACTCTTAATTAAACAAAACAAAGAGTACTACTACGGCTGGTGCTCGTCGATCTCCGCCGCCGGCTCAATGTCCAACTCGCGCCCGACGGTGTCCTGGGGAAGGGGCTCCATGGCATCAATCGCACCATACTCGGCAAGCATCTCGCCATCCGCGTCCGCCATATCTTTGGAATAGGCCGCCACGAGCAGGGCGTGGGCGGCTGCGATATGGGCTTTGGCGGGCTCCGTCGTGGCAAGGTATGCCACGCAGGAACGGATGGCTGCTCGAACTCTCTCGGCGATTGCTAACTCTTCGGCCGTGGGTTGCCGACCGTTGTTGGAGAAGCTTCCTTCGATTTGTGCAGTGTGCGCCATGAGCTGGGCGTGGACGGCCTCAACATGGTGGTGGGCGGCCTCCATCAGGGCAAAGACCACCGCTGCAGAATGGACAACTGCTGTGCCGCTCTCGCCAGTTGCTATCCCGGAGGCAGATGCTGCTGCCACCGCGTGAGAAGCAACAGCAGCCGTTTGGGCTGCCTTGGCCGCCCGAACGCAGATTGCGGTCGCCCTCACGAACCTTGTTAGCACGCGCCTGGCGGCTGCGGCCGCGCTCTCGCCGGAGTGGGCCGCCGAAGTTGCCCTCACGACGCGGGTCCACGTCCCCATCTTTCACCGGCGACGATTGAACAGTGATATGATATTTGGGGAGTGAGCTAGTGTGCTTGCCACACCGTCTGTGGACTATAGCCGACGCACCTTCTCATGTAAGCCATAGGCGTACTATATGCCGACGGTGCTCCAAGATATTTTGTGCTGCATCTTGATACGTCTCTAACGTATCTATAATTTTTTATTGTTCCATGCTATTATGTTATCCTTCTAGGATGTTTTATATGCATTTATATGCTATTTTATATGATTTTTGGGACTAACCTATTAACCTAGAGCCCAGTGCCAATTTTTGTTTTTTCCTTGTTTTTGAGTATCGCAGAAAAGGAAAACCAAACGGAGTCCAATTGACCTGAAACTTCACGGAACTTATTTTTGGACCAGAAGAAGGCCATGGAGTAAAAGAGTTGGGCCAGAAGAGTCTCGGGCTGCCCACGAGGGTGGGGGGCGCGCCCACCCCCCTGGGCGCGCCTCCCTACCTCCTGGACAGCCCGGAGACCCCCCTGACTTGTTCCGTCGTCGCAAGCCTCTATAGCCACCTAAAACCAATCTAGACCCATTCTGGCACCCTGCCGGAGGGGGGAATCCCTCTCCGGTGGCCATCTTCATCATCCCGGCGCTCTCCATGACGAGGAGGGAGTAGTTCACCCTCGGGGCTGAGGGTATGTACCAGTAGCTATGTGTTCGATCTCTCTCTCTCTCTCGTGTTCTTGAGCCGGTACGATCTTGATGTATCGCAAACTTTTCTATTATAGTTGGATCTTATGATGTTTCTCCCCCTCTACTCTCTTGTAATGGATTGAGTTTTTCCTTTGAAGTTATCTTATCGGATTGAGTCTTTAAGAATTTGAGAACACTTGATGTATGTCTTGCATGTCCTTATCTGTGGTGACTATGGGATATCACATGATCTACTTGATGTATGTTTTGGTGATCAACTTGCGGGTTCCGTAACATTGTGAACTTATGCATAGGGGTTGGCACACGTTTTCGTCTTGACTCTCCGGTAGAAACTTTGGGGCACTCTTTGAATACTTTGTGTTGGTTGAATAGATGAATCTGAGATTGTGTGATGCATATCGTATAATCATACCCACGGATACTTGAGGTGACATTGGAGTATCTAGGTGACATTAAGGTTTTGGTTGATTTGTGTCTTAAGGTGTTATTCTAGTAAGAACTCTATGATAGATCGAACGGAAAGAATAGCTTCGTGTTATTTTACTACGGACTCTTGAATAGATCGATCAGAAAGGATAACTTTGAGGTGGTTTTGTACCCTACCATAATCTCTTCGTTTGTTCTCCACTATTAGTGACTTTGCAGTGACTCTTTGTTGCATGTTGAGGGATCGTTTGTTACCTTGCTGTTTTTATATTTTCAGATTACAAAAACCTATATCTACCATCCATATTGCACTTGTATCACCATCTCTTCGCTGAACTAGTGCACCTATACAATTTACCATTTGTATTGGGTGTGTTGGGGACACAAGAGACTCTTTGTTATTTGGTTGCAGGGTTGTTTGAGAGAAACCATCTTCATCCTACGCCTCCCACTGATTGATAAACCTTAGGTCATCCACTTGAGGGAAATTTGCTACTGTCCTACAAACCTCTGCACTTGGAGGCCCAACAACATCTACAAGAAGAAGGTTATGTAGTAGACATCAAGCAGTTTCTGGCGCCGTTGCTGGGGAGGTTAGTGCTTGAAAGTATATCTTTAGATCTTGCAATCGAATCTTTTAGTTTCTTGTTTTATCACTAGTTTAGTCTATAAAAGAAAACTACAAAAAAATGCAATTAAGGTTGCCTCATATGCTTCATCTTTTTAATGTCTTTCATGAAAATGATGGAAAGGAAAATTGTGCTCAAGTACTAGAAGAAGAATTACATAGAATGCTTGGCATAAAATATGTGAATGATGAGAATGATTGCAATGTTGTTAGTATGAATTCTTTGAATACCCATGATGCTAATGATATGAAAAGCCACAAGCTTGGGGATGCTATGTTTGATGAAGATGATATGTTTAGTCCCCCAAGTTTTGATGAGAATATTTATTATGATGAAGGCATGCCTCCTATTTATGATGATTATATTGATGAAAGTGGGTTTGGAAGAGTGTCAACTTTAGGAAGTAATTATCCCACTATTTTGGAGGATGTTGAATATTATTGTGATAATTATGAAAGTGGATTTGGAGAGGTCATGACTTTATTTAGTGATGAATCCACTATTTCGGAAGAGGTTCCAATTGATTATGAGAATGAAGTTGCTATTTATGATGATTATTGTGAAGACTTGTATGCTATTAAGAATAATGATAACCATGAAACTTGTCATCATGATTTTAGTTTTCAATTGGATTATGCCTCACATGATAATTATTTTGTTGAGTTTGCTCCCACTATTATTCATGAGAAGAAATTTGCTTATGTGGAGAGTAATAAAAATTCTATGCTTGTAGATCATGAAAAGAATGCTTTATGTGATGGTTATATTGTTGAATTTATTCATGATGCTACTGAAAATTATTATGAGGGAGGAACATATGCTTGTAGGAATTGCAATAATATCAAGTTTCCTCTCTATGTGCTTAAAGTTTTGAAGTTATGCTTGTTTTGCCTTCCTATGCTAGTTGATTATTGTTCCCATAAGTTGTTTGCTCACAAAATCCCTATACATAGGAACTGGGTTGGACTTAAATGTGCTAGTCATATTCTTCATGATGCTCTCTTTATGTTTCAATTCTTATCTTTTATGTGAGCATCATTGAAATCATCATGCCTAGCTAGGGGCGTTAAACGTTAGCGCTTGTTGGGAGGCAACCCAATTTTATTTTTTTCCCTGCCTTTTGTTCCTGTTAGTAATAAGTAATTCATCTAACCTCTGGTTAGATGTGGTTTTATGTTTTAATTAGTGTTTGTGCCAAGTAGAACCTTTGGGAAGACTTGGGTGAAGTCTTTATGATCTCGCTGTAAAAAATAGAAACTTTAGAGCTCACGAGATTAGCTGCCATTTCTTTTACTGGAGAGTGCTTTTAGGTTGATTATTTTTGCAGATGATTAATAGAAAAATTACTCAGGTCCACCAATTTATTTCAGAATTTTTGGAGTTCCAGAAGTATATGTCTGATACAGATTACTACAGACTGTTCTGTTTTTGACAGATTCTGTTTTCACTGTGTTGTTTGCTTATTTTGATGAATCTATGAGTAGTATCGGAGGGTATGAACCATAGAGAAGTTGGAATACAGTAGATATTACACCAATATGAATTTATAATGAGTTCATAACAGTACCTAAGTGGTGATTTATTTTCTTATACTAACGGAGCTTACGAGTTTTCTGTTGAGTTTTGTGTTGTGAAGTTTTCGAGTTTTGGGTAAAGATTCGATGGACTATGGAATAAGGAGTGGCAAGAGCCTAAGCTTGGGGATGCCCAAGGCACCCCAAGGTAATATTCAAGGACAACCAAGAGCCTAAGCTTGGGGATGCCCCGGATGGCATCCCCTCTTTCGTCTTCGTTCATCGGTAACTTTACTTGGAGCTATATTTTTATTCACCACATAATATGTGTTTTTCTTGGAGCGTCATTTTATTTTCTTTTGTTTTGCTTGCTGTTTGAATAAAATACCAAGATATGAAATTCTTAAATGTTAGAGAGTCTTCACATAGTTGCATAATTATTCAACTACTCATTGATCTTCACTTATATCTTTTGGAGTAGTTTTTGATTTGCTCTAGTGCTTCACTTATATCTTTTAGAGCACGACGGTGGTTGTATTTTGAAGAAATAGATGAACTCTCATGCTTCACTTATATTATTTTGAGAGTCTTTTAGAACATCATGGTAATTTTCTTTTGTTATGAATTTAGTCCTAATATGATGGGCATCCAAGATGGGTATAATGAAAACTTCCATATAAAGTGCATTGAATACTATGAGAAGTTTGATACTTGATGATTGTTTTCAAATATGAAGATGGTAATATTGGAGTCGTGCTAGTTGAGTAATTGTGAAATTGAGAAATACTTGTGTTGAGGTTTGCAAGTCCCGTAGCATGCACGTATGGTAATCGTTGTGTAACAAATTTGAAACATGAGGTGTTCTTTGATTGTCATCCTTATGAGTGGCGGCCGGGGACGAGCGATGGTCTTTTCCTACCAATCTATCCCTCTAGGAGCATGTGCGTAGTGCTTGGTTTTCAATGACTTGTAGATTTTTGCAATAAGTATGTGAGTTCTTTATGACTAATGTTGAGTCCATGGATTATACGCACTCTCACCTTTCCATCATTGCTAGCCTCTTCGGTACCGTGCATTGCCCTTTCTCACCTTGAGAGTTGGTGCAAACTTCGCCGCGCTCTATCACACATAAACCTCCTTATATGTTCCTCAAAACAGCCACCATACCTACCTATTATGGCATTTCCATAGCCATTCCGAGATATATTGCCATGCAACTTTCCACCATTCCGTTTATTATGACACGCATCATCATGTAGTTGACATCGTATTTGTGGCAAAGCCACCGTTCATAATTCTTTCATATGCACTACAAAAAAAAGACACATCCGTGACATTTTGGGCCGAACGAATTTTTTTTCTGTCATACATATGGCACTTCTATGATGATAATTGTGACAAAACCCAGTATCATCATAGATGTGGTGGGCTCCTACTTCTATGACAAAAAATCATGACAGAAAATGGGCTTTTCGTCCTGGGCGGGCCGGAGACGCAGCTGCATGACATTCTTTGGGCCGTCCATGATGGAAAGAACCGTGGTAGAAGCGAGGGCGAGGAAAATTTTGGGGAGTTCCCGGTTACGGTGGGAGGTCGGGGGCCGAGCGATGCGCGTTTCTCTCGTACACGTACGCGCATGTGTGAGAGGCGTTGGCTCTAACTGAACCCGAGCGAGGCGTTGGGCTCTAACTGAACCCGAGCGATTGCACTGCAGGCTACGCGTTACTGAACCCGAGCGATCGATCGATGGATGTTAACTGAACCCGATCGAGCGATTCCTTCGCTACTGCTGCTAATTGAAGCCGATCGATGCTGCCTCTGGATGAACAGTGAGCGTTGCTGGGGGGTTTGGATGAACAGTTCCCGGTGGGGGTGGATGAACAGGACCCCGTGGTGTTGCCTCTGGATGAACAGGACCCCGATCGATCGAGCCAGTTGGGGCTGGATGAACAGGACCCCGTGGAGGGCAGGATGAACAGGACCACCCCGTGGAGGGCAGAATGAACAGTAGACGGTGGAGGGTTGGATGAACAGTAGCCCGTGAGGGGTGGTTGAACAGGAGCCCGTGGAGAGGGCTGGTTGAATAGCCGGTGGAGTAGCCGTGGTGGAGGCTGGATGAACAGGAGCCCGTGGATGAACAGTCGCAGGTGGCGGCTGGAGGAGATCGACGGTGGATGAACAGTAGCCCGTGGAGGCTGGAGGGGGTCGACGGTGGAGATGAACAGTATCCCGTGGAGTCCCGTTTTGCGGTACGCCACACCTCTCCCGATGAACAGGACCCCCGTTTCGACAGTAGCGCTCCAACACAAGTCCGTTTCCTCCGTTTTGCGGTACGCCACACCCCTCCCGATCAACAGGACCCCCGTTTCGACCGTAGGAGGTCCGTTTCCTCCGTTTTGCGGTATGCCAGACCCCTCCCGATGAACAGGATCCCGTTTCAAATGTGGCCGGTCGAACACAAGGCCGTTTCCTCCGTTCTGCAGTACGCCAGGCCTCGTTTCCATCGGCTGTTCCGTCCAAGCCCTCCCGATGAACACGGCGACGCATTCCGTTCCGACCCAGCCGGTTGGCTCCCCATGAACACGACGACGACGTTGTTTCTCCGTTCCGACCCAGCCATGTGCACGAGCCCTGGCCGTACGTATGCGCGAGTAGGTGTTCGAGACCCTGCCCGTATGTATGTATGTAGCCGTATTTTCTTTCTTATACACTGGCCGCTGTACGTACGTGTACATGCTACGTGCACGCCTCTACTACGACACGTGCGCACCTCTACATCCACCAGTATATATGTACGTACACGTTCGCGACCAGAATGACAACGCTACGTACACTTCGACCAGGTGGGTCCCGACTGTCAGGCACTTCCTTGCCTGTGAAGATGTAGCTGGTGGGTCCCAGCAGTCAGGGGGGCGAATCATTTTTTTTGCCCGGACGCACTTCCTTGCGTGCGAAGATGTAGCTGGTGGGTCCCAGCAGTCAGGGGGAAACGTTTTTTTCGCAAAATACAGTGGCATGTCCGGTGGGTCCCAGCTGTCAGGTGGAGGAATCATTATTTTCCGTGTAATAAGGAGGCACTTCCTTCCTGCGACCGTGGACCCAGCTGTCAGCCTCTCCACGTACAGTCCATGTCCAATGGAAGTCGTTCCTTGACCACGTTGACCACGCCGCGCCGAGAGCACCAGGGCGGTGGACGACGGCGAGGCCTAGGAAGGGGACGACGGGGAGCCGGGGAAGACGCGGCAGTGGAAGCCCGCGTGGAGAGGAGTACGAGGGTTCACTGGTTCGTCTGCGGTGTGAGGCTACCATCGCCGCAGGGCCTTTCGGTGGGTCCCTAATGTCAGGTGGAGGAATCATTATTTTGCGCGTAATAAGGAGGCATTTCCTTGCGTGCGGCCGTGGACCCAGCTGGCGGCCTCTCCACGTACAGTCCACTTCAGATGCATGTCGGTCGTTGACCACGTTGACCAGGCCGCGCCGAGAGCACCAGGGCGATGGACGACGGCGAGGCCTAGGAAGGGAACGACACGGAGGCTGGGAAGACTCAGCAGTTGTTTCCCACGCGGAGGGGAGTACGACTGTACGAGGGTTTACTGGTTCGTCTGCCGTCGCCGGAGAATAACAGCAGGTGTGGGTGAGTAGAGGGACGGCTAGGCCAGCGATGGGAGTACTGTGGGGCGGTGAGGCCTGCGCGGCAGCAGAGCCGGCCGCGGGGAGGAGGGAGCAGGCAGTCCTACCGGCGCTTGTTTGAGCGGCTGGAGCAGGAAGAGCAGAGATTGAAGAAGCACGACGGCCGTTGGATGGCTATCCAACAGTCACTGCTTGTGCGTCAACCTTTTTTTTAGGAAAGCCTCAAATCTGTGGAAAACAGCATACAACCCATCTGCCATTATTTCTAATAATTTACAGCCCATTTGCTAATTCTGAACGTTTCTTTTGGAGCCCATATTCTTTTTGTTAGCATTACAGCCCATATTGTGGCCACGGTTAAAAAATTATACGAAATGTTGCATATTTCGGTGCGGTCCGAACTGTTTTTAATCCCGAAATTTCGAGTCACATTCAAACTGATTTTAAAAATAAATGTATATCAATATAAAATCCAACAAATTTTCCACGCATAAAAATTAATGCAATTTAAAATCTTGAAATGAAAAAAAGAAATTTGAAAGTAATTGCCGGTTTGATGTGTTTTAAAAATGTACAGCCCATTTCTCATTACTGATAGGCCATTTTCTCGTCCAGCCGAATGAAGCTCTCCTTGTCTTGAAAGATTTGCAGCCCAATAGGCCTGACAAAGCGACTTACTTGGCAAATCACAAAAAAACTGGGCTAGCCATTTTCAAAAAGAAAAAAAACTACTGGGCTGGTATGTGGTAAACATAAAAGAGAAGGCTGTCAAGACATGCTAGAGTGCTCCGCACAGCCCAGTTGACACCCTGCTTCCGTCTCAAAAACAAATTAGATAAATACCACAACAAATATGGCGATTCATAAAAATGCCACTGCAATTTCCAAACTTTGAAAAATGCCACTACAATTTTTGCAAACTTTGGAAAACGCCACTGCAATTTGCAAACTTTGAAAAACGCCACTCCAGACTTCGAAAAATGCCACTGGGGATGGCATGAAATGGCATTTTTCAAAGTTTGGAAATTGCAATGGCATTTCTTAGAAACACCAGATTTGGAGTGGCATTTATCAAATTAACCCAAAACAAAAATAACTGGGCAAGCTGCTGGGTCCCTGATGTCAGCCGCTCGTTGTGCAACTCTCTTGTTTATTGACTACGTTGAAAATGGCATGGGACCCAGATGTCAGAAATCCATTACGAGGAGCCATTTTTTATTGGATTTAAATAAGGAGGCACTTTGCTTGCGTACTGCCATGACCTTGGCGGGTCCCTGCTGTCATCCTCTCCACGTACAATCATCTCCTGGTTGTGTACGCGTCAACTTGGTAGGCCCACAAGTCAGCCTCTAAACCCGTGGAGGACAAATACAACCCATTTAAAAGAATAACAGCCCATTCCATATGTTCAAACGGAAAGTTCAACATTCAGAGCAAAGTAACAGGTCTGATCCACATATATAGTACTGAACTTCCACGTTGACAACCATCATAGCCAAGTTAACTATCTACTTCCACTAATACTCTAGTAGCGTACAAGTACTAACTTACTCTTAGCTAACTAGACGATGCCGGCCGCCATCTGCGGTACACGCTAAACGCCGGCACCGGCGTCCTCCGCCTCACCTCGGACTTGCCAGAGGTGCGATAGGGCGCGTTGCTCGCGCGCGTTGGCCCTTTCCATGCCGGCGTGGTCCACCGAAGCTTCGGCTTCTAAGCAGGAAACCCACTTGACGAGCTGGTAGTAAAAATCGGCGTTGCGAACGCGTGCGTGCCCGACAGCCTCCAGGGCTATTTGCCGGCGCCGGCCTCCATGAAGTCAGCCCACGTGCGGGCGCTCTGCTCGCGACTCAGAGCATCGGTGCGCTGCTGCTCCATGTCCCGCTGGCGGCGCAAATCGGCGATACGCTGCTCATCCGCCAAGCGGTCGCGCTCCAACAACTCCTGCTCCTCCGCCAGGCGGTTGCGCTCAAACAAGTCCTTGATCTCCGCATTACCATCTAAAGACCGATAGAATGCCTCCTCCCTCCGTCTGCCTTCCGGTGAAAAACCGAACACTAGTTCCGGCGGTGACCGCCTCCGGCCACGCCTATCGCGGACAGGCAAGGGCATGGAGGACGTGGCAAGAGCGAGGATAAGTGGCGAACAATGTCGGGCGGTGGGGGCTTATGAGGATAGGGCGAGTTGGGTCACGGTGCCACCATAGAAGGCCGAGAAACAGTACTTATAAGCGGAAGGTAGCGCGACGGTCATCAGAATTCAATGCATAATGAAGCAGGCATGGCATAGCGCGCTAGCTTGCCGTGGAAAACTAGAGAAACTGAAATTCTGACTGTGCCGTCCCGTCCCGTCTGTGCTGGGTCGCACGCCGGCCTTACGGTCAAATGAGTGCACTCGAATCATCTCCCTCCTTGTCAATAATGATTCCACGGATTTCAAAGGCCCGCAACAATTAAAGCGCATCTTTTTTCGCATCAGTTAGCTGCCTTAATTACGGCCGGCTGCATGCAGGCACTCAAAATCGCTCGCAGCCAGTACGCGGAGCAGCATGCAACGAGTCGTAGCCGAGGGCATTAATTGATGAACTTTAGCTGGGAGATAAGGCATTTGCGAACGTTTTTGCTAGCAGTTTCTTCAGATTCGCATGGCATTTTCTTCAGAGCAGCTTGTCAGTTTCTTCAGAGGTAGGCATTTCTATTCAAAAAACTGCCACTTCGGATCTTGCGTCGCAACTAAAACAGCCAGGAGCGCATTAGTAGGCTAGCTAGTGATCGATCGGTAACTTGTAAACACTGAGCGAACAGATATAAGGAACTGTTAATGCATCTCAATGATTCACAGATCATATACAAATATGTAGCTCCAAAAGCAAAGATCAGCCACAACTAAAACCAACTAGTACGATTCCCATACATAAGATCAACATGTTAATGCATCTCAATGATTCATAGATCATATACAAATATGTAGCTCCAAAAGCAAAGATCTAGAAAAAACATATGTTCTTCCTACTAACATGGATGCTTCTCTTGGCCAACATTCAGTACAGACTGAATGACAAATTTGTTTGTGAAGTCTACAATTCCTCTTGCAAATGTAAGTGGTTTCACGAACAGCTGGAACCATGGGAATGAACCACACATGATGGAGGAACATCCACTGCAATATGATTTGGTCTTCTCTTGATCACACGGCGAGACTATTTTCGGAATACAAACTTTAACTTAGGAAAAATGATGCCCATTGTATAATCAGACCAAAGCAATGAAGCACCTAGTGTTGGCCAATAAATAGTACAGTACTACTTTTCTGCAGTACATGAAGTGACTATCCAATCTTTCTGTGTCTATTTTCAAATGGCACTGCATGCAGTGACTATACTATTCTCTTGTGCAGTTCAACCAAAATTGCGGTCACTTTGTGTGTTTGCTAAATAGCAACGGGCAGACATCTCTGTCTGCACAAATATCAAGCAGCTAGTAAACATATACCCCACCTTGTATTTTCGGTTTAAACATGTCTCTTCCGCTTAGATCTGTCATGTTTTGCACTGGACAATTTGATACAGTCATGTTTTGCCCTGGACAATTTCATACTGAATTGATTTGCTTGTTCAGAGCATAAATATAGCGCCTATTCTTCATTAGACCAAGGATATCCATGTTCGCAGTGATGGAAGAGGTGAAATCGATACAACCGAAATTGAGCATCCAGTCATTGAATCATGTCCTGCACCTCCAATGTAGGTCCACCCTGCCAATAAATTAACATGCAAACCACTAGTATTACTATCTAATGACAGTACAAAAAGAGTAGCAAGATAGTAGCAAACCATGTATCTTCTTAATGAACAGCTCATAGTGCCACCAATCGGATATAAAGGTTTGGGAGAAAACATGCTCCTAATGTTGAACCAGTTGGACTTTTTGTGCAGTTCCACTAAAGTCGAGCATCCCTGTTTGCATAGATATTGAAAGTGTGATTACTATAAAAGTGGCACTAGTTGAAGCATAGACTCACAAATATAAGCATTCCAATTACTTAATGGGAAAAGGTAGCAAGACTGTTTCTAACCACCTTTTTGAAGGAATAAATAAGGAAACAGAGGCTGATGTCAGAAAGGCATATATAGTTCTTTCTGAAGCAATGAAGCGCCTAGTGTTGGCCAGAAAATTGCTATCCCAATCTTGATAATTGATCAAACATAAAAACTTGATCGAATGAATCAAGAGAACAGCCGGAGGAGGAGGTGCCCACTCTTAACCTTTCCTCTGGTCTTCATAATTTTTTGTGCAGTTTAACCAAAATAAAATGACATCAGCGCCTTGGCATGACACTGTACAAAAAAATTAACTTATCTCATGAAAGTGAGGTATGTAATCTATAAGCATTAACAGTGCAAAAATCTGAAGGTAGTAACAAGTTTCATCGTTGGTATACTGGCTGTGCAACATCATTAGAATGCCTTAGTTGAAAAATCTTTAATACATCCACAATCAACAGCTAACCCTGAAATAATCCAGTGACATTAAATGGCATTGCTTAAACTTATCGGTGGCATTAGACTGAGTGCGGCATTAGTTAAATGTGGCATCACTTTAGCAGTAGCATTGCTTGACTTGACTGCTGACATTATACTAACAGCAAAAAAGTTAGACTAAGAGCATGCGAGGCCCATTCGGATAGTGGGCGCACCAGTACAATGTACCTCCACGGACGCATAGAGTGGTGAGGGAGGTATGGTTGCCCAGAGCAACAAATATCCAGGCAACATATGTGGATTACGTCCCATTTTTGTTATGTTTAGCCACCTTTTTCCTATGTGAGGACAACAAACCGATCGACCTGTTCATTCTCTATTGCGTTGTCATGCCTTTCTACCCTTCTTCAACCAAGAGACACGAGACTCGTTCCTTAGCTACTGATTTTCCCCTTCTCAACCTAGATGCGGGTTCGATGCCTACTCTCTTGGACAGTACAGTCTCCCTTCCTTTCCTTATTCAACCCAGACACGGATTAGTCTGCATGAAGTAGGGTTTCCTTTAATAGTGAAATTAAGGTTTTTGTTTGCGTGACCAGCAGAGCAGAGGATAGAAAATTGGGAAGATGGTGGAGTGGAAAAAGATCCACATGCAGCGACATGGCAGATGGGGCAATAGAACAAGGGTATGGTTCGAAAAGAGGTAGCATACCTGAGGGTCAGCGGGAAGTGTCTTCGCTCGTGGTCATCGTCCTCCACACGCACTACGACAGCGAGCTTGGGGACGGAGGCCATCCCGCGCGGGCGCTAGGTCTGAGAGGACGGCCTTGTCGTCAGTGTGTGACCTCGCTCGCCGACGACGAGTGCGTCAACACTGCACGTCCTTTTCTTCCCCGGCGGATCTGTGACCACCGGTGAGGAGGGAGAGAGAGGCCGTCTTTTTTAGATCTAGAGAGAGGGTGATAGTGTGAGAAGCAAGTGGGCAGCCCTTAGCAAGAAAGCTCTGAAGCTCCAGCCTATATATCTTTTTTATACTACTAGTACTAGAGGTGGAGTAGTGGTAGAGTAGTTTATATTTTCTCTGCAAACAGTACCAGTTAGTCGTGCTTCAAAACTAAAAGGCACGCCATTAAAAAAATAAGTCGAGAAATAATGCGGCACCTCGGGCCAACGCGGCCAGATCGCATTTTGCACGAGAAATTACACACGATGTTTCGTTGACATGTGGTCCCATTCCAACATGTCAGTGAGACGACGGCGAGTCCTTTTGTACAATTTCCGAAAGGACGTGTAGGCCGAGGCGCCTCTTCGTGTACCGTGGCAAACTGGCAACCGTCCACCGACTCTTCGCCTTTCCCTCTCGATTTGGAACTGCTGTCGCACGCTCTTCCTCCCTCCTCCATTTGCCTTCACCCTTCCTTCTGCCATTGTTCGATCGTCTTCTCCATGGAGGGAACAAGCCGGAAACGACCCCGTTATTCTTGCCCCGATCTGAAAGATGACGTGGTGGGGGAACTCATTGATCGGTGCGACGTCATCACCTCGGCTAGCATGGCAGGTTCGTTCAAGCCCATTCTTGACTCAACTATAACATCATTACAAGGAACCCAAGGGTCCAGGAGCGGTTTGATCTCCCTTATCTTCTTTGCTATAAGCCTGTTCGCATGGGCGCGGACGACGGAGGCCTCGCCTTGTGCAAGTTGATGCCGCTTGATAATGATACGTGTGATGTCAAGATGCCATCGCTTAAGGGTAAGTCCTGGGCTGGCACAAATGGAGATTGGGTTGTTTATATTGGGTACAATTGCGAGTGGGAACTTGTGAATGTGTACACTCGTCAGCGGATTCCACTTCCAAAAATCTCCGAGTGCCCTAAGGTTGAGCACACAGATGATCTACGTACGTTCAAATACGATCATGGTGACTGTCGTCTACTGAAGATAGCAATTTGTCGAGTTCCCAACCGCTCTTGGAATTACAAGAAATATCAAGTTGTTGCTATCTTCGACAAGCTTGTTGCCGTCCTTCGTGGTTCGACTGGATGGATATTGCTCAAAATCAGTTTCTATACACGGATGTGTACTGTGATGCAATTGAATACGAGGATCTTGTGTTTGCTGCCACCACTCATGGCACTGTTTTTGCATGGGATCCTCGTAGTTTCAGTACGTTTGTCTTCCACCGTAATTATAATTGTTTCATCCACATGCATGCGGGTTAGCAAGTTTCCCTTTACTAATTAACCTTCTTCTTGTGTTTCCAAGGTCCTGTGAACATTCCACCACCTATACTTGAAAAAAATTATAACCAAGGGGGAGATGACGATCGTGATGATCACGAGCATGAGGACGAGTAGAACTTATATACTCAGTGGCGCCTGGCAACTAATTCCGATGGATCACCTCTTCTTGTCTGTATACAATGCACTGAGATTGTTACTACTGAGGGAGCACGTGTTGTCTCCCATGGTCGCCCTCTCCGGACCTATTCCAACACCCGTTGCAGGGTATTCGGGATGGATAATAGTGTGCTAGCGCCAACACCTTCTCCCTGGTACAATATTGATAGTCTTGGAGCAAACTCGCTCTTCCTTGGACCAAACTGTCCAATGATGGTTAAAGGCGATCCAGCTGCTGTTGACACAATGTTACTACCATTTATGAGAAGCAACTGTATCTATACCTCGGACATTTCGGTGGTTCCCTATCCTGATCCTGATATATGCCGCTTCAGCCTGGATGATCAGTCCTGCGTTGCTCTCGATATTGACAATAGCTGTCCCTTCCTAGAGCACCTATGGTTCAAAGCAAGCGTTTCCAACGCCGAGGATTGGTTGAGTTGAAGTTCATTTCATTGCTTGTTATTTGTTGTGTGATGAAAACTTTAGTATTTGCTAGAATGTTTTGTTGGAAATAATCTATAATCCAACATGTATCCTCGTTGTCGTTGTGTGTTGATGACTTGTTGTATTTAATGAATGGTACATTTCAGTTGCGAATGCATGTCATAGACTCAATTTATGAATGGTTTTCGAGTCACTTCTTGGAGTGTGAGTACCGTAGTAGTATAGCCAGCATCCGGTTAGTATATGAAGTTGCCATATCACATAGAGCCAACCTAATATTGGAGTATGCTAGCCCTCCACCGGTGCGCCGCTTCAAATGGCAGAGGAAGTGAGAGGTCGCGTCACCTTGTGTCCAGATCTGAGATGCCACGTGTACCAGATGAATGACTCCAAGTTCGACCACCGTGATGTTAGGTGCGAGCCCAGGAACACTGTTGGAGAGACCCCCCTCATAATTTTCCTACATCGTCGTTTGATTCATAGGATAGAATGCTATAGGATTTTTTTCCTATGTAATCATCTTTTAATTGGCAATCTAGCATCCACTCCAACTTTTGTTTCACTTCCTTTGTTCCTACGAAGAGAGTACTTGCTCTAAATGATGTGCCGCTGCAAGAGCCGCCTATATTTATTAACCATGCTCTAAAAAGGTGGACCAGCTTTGGCTATAGTAGTAATGTACTAGGTTAGTAGGTGACCTTGCGCTTGGCTCTTCTCCTCTTCCGGAAGTCGAACAATAATGATGGTACTACAGTAGTACTTCTGGCAATCTGACACCAAATGAACTACTGCACGTCCACCGCTTGTAAGCAGAAGTTTCTCCTCGTGCTGCGAGCCACCGTGCACGCATTGGCGATGGAGAAGGCGTAGTAAGCAAGCTTCTCATTGTTCTGCGAGTTGACGGGACACATCAAAGTTATTTATTAGTACTCTCTTCAAAAAGGGCCGACCATGTCCATGGCTACCATCCCGTGCTCTGTCATTGAGTACGTGCACTATTCACATATCTTCTTTTCATCATTGATTTTTTGGTACATGGAAATACATCACCAAAATTTTGACTAGAAAAGCAAGACCAAAGAAAACAAGAACCACAAGAATACATTTTAGAAGATATCCAACTTCCATAACTGCTCCTGTAAGTTGGATTAGTGCCTTCTCGATGCATTCATTGTTGGTCTGTGGAGGCTCGATCTTGCGTGCTTCTTTCTTCTTCGAGTGTAAAGAAGTAGACGTGTCTAGCCTCTATTCTATCAACAAGTGCACTAGTCTCATCTCTAGCCTCTATGCTAGCCAAAAGTGCTAGAACATCTACTAAATTGTGCTCTATCAATATATCATTGTACTCTTCTTCCCAATACCAAAACTTGCATCCATTCCACACAATAAAATTTTAAGTTAGCACAACTAGTCTAATCCGAGAGCACAACCGAAGATTTGGTCAAGTTCTTCCTCCTTTTGCCGACACGTGGGTCATCCAGCATCCAGGTCGTGTCATGCAAGAGAGTGGTAGGTGAAGCCACGTGATGTGCATCTTGGGTTAAACTGTAAATAGAATCTTACTACTCTTGAGTAACTCCAAAAGCGGCCACCGAAATCTTTATTGGATTTGTTTTTCATCACCAGCACGTCGAGGTGAAAGATGTGCAGGTTTAGTGGGTCCTCTTGCGTTTTCACTTACATGTGGGACCGCATATGAGCAAACAGACGATGGGCTCCGCGCGTCTGCTGGCTGGCTGAGAAGAGAGATAGAGGAGGGCCGAGCACGGACTCCAGGAAATTTGTTCTACGTACTCGATATAGTGGAGTAACCAGCACCTCGATATAGCGGGGTGGCATGGGCCATAACTAGCATTCATATCTAGCAGTATGGCACACGCCACCCACACGAGTCCCATCCGACACCATTTTTCTTGGAGTCCGTGCTAGCTACAGCCATCTCTTCTCCCTCCTGTTTTCTCAGCCATCGCGCGGTGGGCGGGGTGGGGGTTTGCCGATAGTTGGTTTGCTCAACTGCGGTCCCACTTGTAAGTGAAAATGCAACACAGCACGCATTCCCCCTTGAGCGGCGTGCCGGACAAACCGTGTGGGGGTACGACGCGAACACGGCAGGCTTTTCCTTTTGAACTTGTAACTTGTAAAATTTGGTTCTGCTCCATGGGGCGACCGATAGATAGAAATAACAATTTTGCCTAGAGTAATGAGAAGTTTGGTTCTGGCATGGTTCATGCATGGAGTACGTAGGAAAATTATGAAGTTGATGCGAAAGGTAAGATAATTACTAGTAGTACCATATATTACTACATGGATTTGACGGAAAGATAAAGATACATACGGATCCATCAACGACATCCTCGCGCCCTAGTGCACCGGGTCACCAACCGATGTGTGAGGAGCAGCAGCGTTGGCGGCAAGCTCAACGTGCTTCTAAACAATGTCGTCCAAGGTTGCCCTGCGGTCCAAGAAGGCCAGCGTCCTATCGTCCTCCTCTTGCATGTAGTGGTCCTTGTGGACGATTTGGGCGTAGACGTGGGTGATTATGTCGATGGTGTCTTGCTGCGCCAGGCGCTGCGCGGCAAGCGCGACCTCGAGGCGGACATTCTCCGGCGCGACGGCGGGCAGTCGCAGGGCCACCAGTGCGTCGAAGAGGTTGTCACCATAGAGGCTGTTGAGGGTGGCAGGCATCATAGAGCCTGGGCGTGTGGGCTGGAGGCGTACGTCAAGGTCGTCCGCGAGCTTCTTGACGACGGTGAACTTGTCGAGGAAGCCGACGAGGACCTCGTCGAACAAGGAGACGAAGTTGTTTTCCAAGCGGCCCCTCGCCCTGGCGGCCTCAAGCACTACCTGGAGACATTCCTCGGTGCCAGGATGTAGGCCGGCGTCGTGGACCATCTGGCACAGCCGGCTGATGCTCGGGCTCATCGCCTCCATGGGTCTAGCTTCTAGTCAACTGATCTTGCGATTGGAGTGATCACTCTTGCCCTTAGGTGCGTAGGTGTGTAGGATTTCGTAGATTGGACTGGCGGGAGCCTTTATATGAGAAGTGCAGACTGCGTTGAATTCACGTGCGTGTTGGCCATCTACTCCTCGCCCCTCTACTACACCTGCCTTTGGCTGTATGACAGGTTGGCCAGCCACCCGTTGGACCCACGTGTCATACACCCAAAGGCAGGTGCAGTAAGAAGACGGCGAGTCCTTTTGTACAATTTCCGAAAGGACGTGTAGGCCGGGGCGCCTCTTCGTGTACCGTGGCAAACTGGCAACCGTCCATCGACTCTTCGCCTTTCCCTCTCGATTTGGAACTGCTGTCGCACGATTGATCGTATTTGAACGTACGTAGATCATCTGTGTGCTCAACCTCAGGGCACTCTACACCGTCGAGGCGTAGACGTGGATGTGCAGGTCGACGGTTTCTTGCATGGCGAGGCGCTGCGCGGCGAGCGCGGCCTCGAGGTGCACATTCTTCGTCGGGACCTCCGGCACCTGCAGGGCCACCAGGGCTTGAAAGAGTTCGTCACCATGGAGGCCGATGAGGGTGGCAGGCAATGAGGAGCCTGGGCGCGCGGGCTGGAGCAGTACGGCAAGGTCGTCCGCGCGCTTCTTGACGGCGGTGAACTTGCGGATGGAGTTGACCATCATGTCGTCCATGCGAGAGGCGAAGCCGGCGTCGGCGAGGGCTATGATGCCTGCGGTCGCCAGCACCGTATGAAAACGCTGCGCGGTGTGGATGTTAGAAATATGCCCTTGAGGCAATAATAAATTGGTTATTATTATATTTCCTTGTTCATGATAATCGTTTATTATCCATGCTAAAATTGTATTGATAGGAAACTCAGATACATGTGTGGATACATAGACAACACCATGTCCCTAGTAAGCCTCTAGTTGACTAGCTCGTTGATCAATAGATGGTTACGGTTTCCTGACCATGGACATTAGATGTCGTTGATAACAGGATCACATCATTAGGAGAATGATGTGATGGACAAGACCCAATCCTAAGCCTAGCACAAGATCGTGTAGTTCGTTTGCTAAGAGCTTTTCTAATGTCAAGTATCATTTCCTTAGACCATGAGATTGTGCAACTCCCGGATACCGTAGGAATGCTTTGGGTGTACCAAACGTCACAACGTAACTGGGTGGCTATAAAGGTGCACTACAGGTATCTCCGAAAGTGTCTGTTGGGTTGGCACGAATCGAGACTGGGATTTGTCACTCCGTGTAAACGGAGAGGTATCTCTGGGCCCACTCGGTAGGACATCATCATAATGTGCACAATGTGACCAAGGAGTTGATCACGGGATGATGTGTTATGGAACGAGTAAAGAGACTTGCCGGTAACGAGATTGAACAAGGTATCGGGATACCGACGATCGAATCTCGGGCAAGTACTATACCGGTAGACAAAGGGAATTGTATACGGGATTGATTGAATCCTTGACATCGTGGTTCATCCGATGAGATCATCGTGGAACATGTGGGAGCCAACATGGGTATCCAGATCCCGCTGTTGGTTATTGGCCGGAGAACGTCTCGGTCATGTCTGCATGGTTCCCGAACCCGTAGGGTCTACACACTTAAGGTTCGATGACGCTAGGGTTATAGGGAATAGATATACGTGGTTACCAAATGTTGTTCGGAGTCCCGGATGAGATCCCGGACGTCATGAGGAGTTCCGGAATGGTCCGGAGGTAAAGATTTATATATGGGAAATCCTGTTTTGGTCACCGGAAAAGTTTCGGGTGCTATCGGTAACGTACCGGGACCACCGGGAGGGTCCCGGGGGTCCACCAAGTGGGGCCACCGGCCCCAGAGGGCTGCGTGGGCCAAGCGTGGGAGGGTACCAGCCCCAGGTGAGCTGGTGCGCCCCCCACCAAGTCCCAAGGCGAAGAGAGAAGGGAAAAGGGGAAACCCTAGGCTCAGACGGGCCTAAGGCCCACCTAGTGGTGCGCCCCCCTCTCTCCCCCCTTGGCCGCCCCTCCAAGTCCCATCTAGGGCTGGCCCCCAACTCTAGAGGTGGAAACCTAGGTGGGGGCGCACCCCCTCGGTTTCCCCTATATATAGTGGGGGTTTGGGGCTGCCATAGACACGAGAACATCTCCCTCATGGCGCAGCCCTACCCCTCTCCCTCCTCGTCTCTTGCGGTGCTTGGCGAAGCCCTGCTGGAGTGCCACGCTCCTCCACCACCACCACGCCATTGTGCTGCTGCTGGACGGAGTCTTCCCCAACCTCTCTCTCTCTCTCCTTGCTGGATCAAGGCGTGGGAGACGTCACCGGGCTGCACGTGTGTTGAACGCGGAGGCGCCGTGGTTCGGCGCTTAGATCGGAATCAACCGCGGTCTGAATCGCTACGAGTACGACTCCTTCATCCGCGTTCTTGCAGTGCTTCCGCATCACGATCTTCAAGGGTATGAAGATGCACTCCCCTCTCTCTCGTTGCTAGTTAATCCATAGATTGATCTTGGTGATGCGTAGAAAATTTTGAATTTCTGCTACGTTCCCCAACAGTGGCATCATGAGCTAGGTCTATGCGTAGTTTGTATGCACGAGTAGAACACAAAGTAGTTGTGGGTGTCGATTTTGTCAATTTACTTGCCGTTACTAGTCTTATCTTGATTCGGCGGCATCGTGGGATGAAGCGGCCCGGACCGACCTTACACGTACACTTACGTGAGACAGGTTCCACCGACTGACATGCACTAGTTGCATAAGGTGGCTAGCGGGTGTCTGTCTCTCCCACTTTAGTTGGATCGGATTCGATGAAAAGGGTCCTTATGAAGGGTAAATAGAAATTGGCATATCACGTTGTGGCTTTTGCGTAGGTAAGAAACATTCTTGCTAGAATCCCATAGCAGCCACGTAAAACATGCAACAACAATTAGAGGACGTCTAACTTGTTTTTGCAGGGTATGCTATGTGATGTGATATGGCCAAAAGGATGTGATGAATGATATATGTGATGTATGAGATTGATCATGTTCTTGTAATAGGAATCACAACTTGCATGTCGATGAGTATGACAACCGGCAGGAGCCATAGGAGTTGTCTTAATTTATTGTATGACCTGCGTGTCAATGAAAATGTCATGTAATTACTTTACTTTATTGCTAACCGTTAGCCATAGTAGTAGAAGTAATAGTTGGTGAGACAACTTCATGAAGACACGATGATGGAGATCATGATGATGGAGATCATGGTGTCATGCCGGTGACGAAGGTGATCATGCCGCGCCTCGAAGATGGAGATCAAAGGCGCAAGATGATATTGGCCATATCACGTCACTTTATGATTTGCATGTGATGTTTGTCATGTTTACATCTTATTTGCTTAGAACGACGGTAGCATAAATAAGATGATCCCTCACTAAAATTTCAAGAGACGTGTCCCCCTAACTGTGCACCGTTGCGAAGGTTCGTTGTTTCGAAGCACCACGTGATGATCGGGTGTGATAGATTCTAACGTTCGCATACAACGGGTGTTGACGAGCCTAGCATGTACAGACATGGCCTCGGAACACATGCGAAACACTTAGGTTGACTTGACGAGCCTAGCATGTACAGACATGGCCTCGGAACACAAGAGATCGAAAGGTCGAACATGAGTCGTATAGTAGATGCGATCAACATGGAGATGTTCACCGATGATGACTAGTCCGTCTCACGTGATGATCCGACACGGCCTAGTTTGACTCGGATCATGTATCACTTAGGTGACTAGAGGGATGTCTATCTGAGT
This sequence comes from Triticum aestivum, assembly GCF_018294505.1. Lineage (NCBI taxonomy): Eukaryota > Viridiplantae > Streptophyta > Magnoliopsida > Poales > Poaceae > Triticum > Triticum aestivum. Next base: position 121,006,058 of record NC_057805.1, read on the forward strand.
GGGAGTTCATTAAATAATCAGATGAACTTAATTATCATGAACATAGTCAAAAGGTCTTTGCAAATTATGTCATAGCTTACGCTTTAGTTCTACTGTTTAAGATATGTTCCTAGAGAAAATTTAGTTGAAAGTTGATAGTAGCAATTATGCGGACTGGGTCCATAAACTGAGGATTGTCCTCATTGCTGCACAGAAGGCTTATGTCCTTAATGCACCGCTCGGTGTGCTGAACCTCGAGCGTCGTCTGTAGATGTTACGAAACATCTGACATACACGTTTTGATGACTACGTGATAGTTCAGTGTGTGATGCTAACGGTTTAAAATTGTGGCGACAAGACGGTTTTGAAACGTCGCAGAACATATGAGATGTTCCAAAGACTGAAATTGGGATTTCAGACTAATGCCCACGTCAAGAGGTATGAGACCTCTGACAAGTTTCTTAAGCCTGCAAACTAAGGGAGAAAAGCTCAATCGTTGAGCATGTGCTCAGATTGTCTAAGTACTACAATCACTTGAATCGAGTGGGAGTTAATCTTCCAGATGAGATAGTGATGGTTCTCCATAGTCACTGCCACCAAGCTATTAGAGCTTCGTGATGAACTATAACATATCAGGGATAGACATGATGATCCTTGAGCAACTCGCGATGTTTGACACCGCGAAAGTAGAAATCAAGAAGGAGCATCAATTGTTGATGGTTAGTAAAACCACTAGTTTCTAGAAGGGCAAGGGCAAAAGGGATACTTCATGAAACAGCAAATCATTTGCTGCTCTAGTGAAGAATCCCAAGGTTGAACCCAAAACCAAGACTAAGTGCTTCTGTAATGAGGGGAACGGTCACTGAAGCAGAACTACCCTAGATACTTGGTAGATGAGAAGGCAGGCAAGGTCGACAGAAGTATATTGGATATACATTATATGAATGTGTACTTTACTAGTACTCCTAGCAGCACCAGGGTATTAGATACTGGTTCGGTTGCTAAGTGTTAGTAACTCAAAATAAAAGCTGCGGAATAAACGGAGACTAGCTAAAGGTGAGATGACGATATGTGTTGGAAGTGTTTCCAAGGTTGATGTGATCAAGCATCGCATGCTCCCTCTACCATCGAGATTGGTGTTAAACCTAAATAATTGTTATTTGGTGTTTGCGTTGAGCATAAACATGTTGGATTATGTTTATCGCAATACGGTTATTCATTTAAGGAGAATAATGGTTACTCTGTTTATTTGAATAATACCTTCAATGGTCTTGCACCTAAAATGAATCTCGATCGCAGTGATACACATGTTCGTGCCAAAAGATATAAAATAGTAATGATAGTACCACATACTTATGGCACTGCCATTTGAGTCATATTGGTATAGAACGCATGAAGAAGCTCCATGTAGATGGATCTTTGGACTCACTCGTTTTTGAAAAGATTGAGACATGCGAACCATGTCTATTGGTATATATGCATGAAGAAACTCCATGCAGATGGATCGTTTGGACTCACTTGATTTTGAATCACTTGAGACATGCAAATCATACCACATGGGCAAGATGACTGAAAGGCCTCGTTTTCAGTAAGATGGAACAAGAGAGCAACTTGTTGGAAGTAATACATTTGATGTGTGCAGTCCAATGAGTGCTGAGGCACGCAGTGGATATCGATATGTTCTTACTTCACAGATGATTTGAGTAGATGCTGAGAATATTTACTTGATGAAACACAAGTCTGAATTATTGAAAGGTTCAAGTAATTTCAGAGTGAAGTTGAAGATCGTCGTGACAAGAGGATAAAATGTCTATGATATGATCATAGAGATATCTGAGTTACGAGTTTGGCACACAATTAAGATATTGTGGAAAGTGTTTCACAATTAATACCGCCTGGAACACCACAATGTGATGGTGTGTCCGAACATCATAACTGCACCCTATTGGATATGGTGCATACCATGATGTCTCTTTACCACTATCGTTTATGGGTTAGGCATTAGAGACAACCGCATTCACTTTAAATAGGGCACCACGCAATTCTGTTGAGACGACACTGTTTAGAGAAACCTAAGTTGTCGTTTCTTAAAAGTTTGGGGCTGCGAAAAAGTTTCAGGCTGATAAGCTCGAACCCAAAGCGGATATATGCATCTTCATAGAATACCCAAAACAGTTGGGTATACCTCCTGTTTCAGATCTGGAAGTAAACAGGTCCTTTCTCGAGAAAAAGTTTCTCTCGAAAGAATTGAGTGGGAGGATGGTGGAGACTTGATGAGGTTATTGAACCATGACTTCAACTAGTGTGTAGCAGGGCACAGGAAGTTGTTCCTGTGGCACCTACACCAATTGAAGTGGAAGCTTATGATAGTGATCATGAAACTTCGGATCAAGTCACTACCAAACCTCGTAGGTCGATAAGGATGCGTACTACTTCGAGTGGTACGTAATCCTGTCTTGGAAGTCATGTTGCTAGACAACAATGAACCTACGAGCTATGGAGAAGCGATGGTGGGCCCGGATTCTGACGAATGGCTGAAAGCCATAAAATCCGAGAGAGGATCCATGTATAAAACAAGGTATAGACTTTGGAAGAACTACTTGATGGTCGTAAGGCTGTTGGGTGCAGATGGATTTTAAAAGGAAGACAGACAATAATGGTAAGTGTCACCATTAAGAAAGCTCGACTTGTCGTTAAGATGTTTTCCGACAAGTTCAAGGAGTTGACTACGATGAGATTTTTCTCACTCGTAGCGATGCTAAGAGTCTGTTGGAATTGTATTAGCAGTTACTGCATTATTTATGAAATCTTGCAGATAGGATGTCAAAACACTGTTTCCTCGACGATTTTCTAGAGGAAAGGTTGTATGTGATACAACCAGAAGGTTTTGTCAATCCTGAAAGATGCTAACAAGTATGCAATGCTCCAGCAATCCTTCTAAGGACTGGAGTAAGCATCTCGGAGTTGGAATGTACGCTTTGATGAGATGATCAAAGATTTTGGGTTTATACAAAGTTTATGAGAAACTTGTATTTCCAAAGAAGTGAGTGGGAGCACTATAAAATTTCTGGTGAGTATATGTTGTTGACATATTGTTGATCAGAGATGATGTAGAATTTCTGGAAAGCATACAGGGTTATTTGAAAAGTGTTTTTCAATGGAAAACCTGGATTAAGCTACTTGAACATTGAGCATCAAGATCTATAAGGATAGATCAAAAACGCTTAATAGTACTTTCAAATGAATACATACCATGACAAGTTTTTGAAGGAGTTCAAAATAGATCAGCAAAGAAGGAGTTCTTGGCTGTGTTACAAGGTGTGAGTATTGAGTAAGACTCAAGACCTGACCTTAGCAGAAGAGAGAGAAAGGACGAAGGTCGTCCCCTATGCTTTAGACGTAGGCTCTACAGTATGCTATGCTGTGTACCGCACATGAAGTGTGCCTTGCCATGAGTTAGTCAAGGGGTACAATAGTGATCCGGGAATGGATCACATGACAGCGGTCGAACTTATCCTTAGTATCTAGTGGACTAAGGAATTTTCTCAATTATGGAGGTGGAAAAGGAGTTCGTCGTAAAGGGTTACGTCGATGCAAACTTTGACACTAATCCGGATGACTCTGAGTAGTAAACCGGATTCGTATAGTAGAGCAGTTATTTGGAATAGCTCCAAGTAGCGCGTGGTAGCTGCATCTACAAGATGACATAGATATTCGTAAAGCACACACGGATCTGAAAGGTTCAGACCCGTTGACTAATAACCTCTCTCACAAGCGAGATATGAACAAACCCCATGGGTGTTGGATTCATTACAATCACATGGTGATGTGAACTAGATTATTGACTCTAGTAAACTCTTGGGTATTAATCACATGGCGATGTGAACTAGATTATTCACTCTAGTGCAAGTGGGAGGCTGTTAGAAATATGCCCTAGAGGAAATAATAAATTGGTTATTATTATATTTCCTTGTTCATGATAATCGTTTATTATCCATGCTAAAATTGTATTGATAGGAAACTCAGATACATGTGTGGATACATAGACAACACCATGTCCCTAGTAAGCCTCTAGTTGACTAGCTCGTTGATCAATAGATGGTTACGGTTTCCTGACCATGGACATTAGATGTCGTTGATAACGGGATCACATCATTAGGAGAATGATGTGATGGACAAGACCCAATCCTAAGCCTAGCACAAGATCGTGTAGTTCGTTTGCTAAGAGCTTTTCTAATGTCAAGTATCATTTCCTTAGACCATGAGATTGTGCAACTCCCGGATACCGTAGGAATGCTTTGGGTGTACGAAATGTCACAACGTAACTGGGTGGCTATAAAGGTGCACTACAGGTATCTCCGAAAGTGTCTGTTGGGTTGGCACGAATCGAGACTGGGATTTGTCACTCCGTGTAAACGGAGAGGTATCTCTGGGCCCACTCGGTAGGACATCATCATAATGTGCACAATGTGACCAAGGAGTTGATAACGGGATGATGTGTTATGGAACGAGTAAAGAGACTTGCCGGTAACGAGATTGAACAAGGTATCGGGATACCGACGATCGAATCTCGGGCAAGTACTATACCGGTAGACAAAGGGAATTGTATACGGGATTGATTGAATCCTTGACATCGTGGTTCATCCGATGAGATCATCGTGGAACATGTGGGAGCCAACATGGGTATCCAGATCCCGCTGTTGGTTATTGGCCGGAGAACGTCTCGGTCATGTCTGCATGGTTCCCGAACCCGTAGGGTCTACACACTTAAGGTTCGATGACGCTAGGGTTATAGGGAATAGATATACGTGGTTACCAAATGTTGTTCGGAGTCCCGGATGAGATCCCGGACGTCACGAGGAGTTCCGGAATGGTCCGGAGGTAAAGATTTATATATGGGAAATCCTGTTTTGGTCACCGGAAAAGTTTCGGGTGCTATCGGTAACGTACCGGGACCACCGGGAGGGTCCCGGGGGTCCACCAAGTGGGGCCACCGGCCCCAGAGGGCTGCGTGGGCCAAGCGTGGGAGGGGACCAGCCCCAGGTGAGCTGGTGCGCCCCCCACCAAGTCCCAAGGCGAAGAGAGAAGTGAAAAGGGGAAACCCTAGGCTCAGACGGGCCTAAGGCCCACCTAGTGGTGCGTCCTCCTCTCTCCCCCCTTGGCCGCCCCTCCAAGTCCCATCTAGGGCTGGCCCCCAACTCTAGAGGTGGAAACCTAGGTGGGGGCGCACCCCCTCGGTTTCCCCTATATATAGTGGGGGTTTGGGGCTGCCATAGACACGAGAACATCTCCCTCATGGCGCAGCCCTACCCCTCTCCCTCCTCGTCTCTTGCGGTGCTTGGCGAAGCCCTGCTGGAGTGCCACGCTCCTCCACCACCACCACGCCATTGTGCTGCTGCTGGAAGGAGTCTTCCCCAACCTCTCTCTCTCTCTCCTTGCTGGATCAAGGCGTGGGAGACGTCACCGGGCTGCACGTGTGTTGAACGCGGAGGCGCCGTGGTTCGGCGCTTAGATCGGAATCAACCGCGGTCTGAATCGCTACGAGTACGACTCCTTCATCCGCGTTCTTGCAATGCTTCCGCATCGCGATCTTCAAGGGTATGAAGATGCACTCCCCTCTCTCTCGTTGCTAGTTAATCCATAGATTGATCTTGGTGATGCGTAGAAAATTTTGAATTTCTGCTACGTTCCCCAACAGCAGGGCCGCAGGCCGGCGCCTTGGATGATTTGGCACAGCCGACTGCCGCTCGCGTCCATCGCCTCCATAGGTGCTTGTGGCTTCTGGTCACTTGGTCTTGGATTGGAGTGAGCAGTGTTGCGCAGAGACTTGGGAGTAGATGGATTGGAGTGGTGGGGCGCCTTTATTATATGAGAGTCCAAACTCTGTTGCATTCACATCGTGCTGGCTCTATTCTGCTTCTCCAATTAATTATCTCTGCATGTAATTGAGGATGCATCATTGACCGTTCAACGTCTCCGGAACCGCTACCCTCTCCCTCCTTGGCATTCAAGCACCTATGGACCCGTCGACGACGAGGTGCCTATGGTGACTTCGTAAATTTCAAGATGATAGTGTTGTGCATGTGTGCGTTCATAGGGGTGCGTGTATGCGCGTGTATATGAGCGCTTGCATCTGTAGTGTGTAAAAAAGCGTAAATGCGTGTCAAAAAGAGACTAGTCAGTATACTCAATATTGTGCACCTCGGAGAGGAAAATGATAGAACTAGTACGTATTTATTTACGGTGCAGATTCACTCATTTTGCTCCATATGTACTCCGTCTCGGTGTAGTCTAGTCACTTGTTGAAATCTCTAGAAGGGCAAATACTCCTTCCTGGTTTACAGGGCTATACTAGTACAATAGTGGGCTCACATAGCAATTTTGTCTCATGCAAGAGCCTGGCTATATGCGTGCTCCAATGTTCGCAACTGCAACGTTCGGTTTGCGCTTAGCTCTTCGCCTCTTCGAGAAGACGAACAATGATGTTACTACTACTGCTTCTACAGTGTCGAATCCACTGCTGCATGTCCGTCCACCGCGAGCGGGACGGATAGCTTGTTGTAGAAGTACTACTAAGCAAAAGCCTGTCCTCGTTTGCGAGCAACCGCGCGCATGGGTGAGGGAGAAGGCGTGTAGTAAAGTCAAGCTTCTCCTCGTTGTACGAGTTGACGCGACACATTATAGCACTAGCCCCACATGCTTGCCTCTAAACTTGGCTGAAAGACCCGCAGTGTACAATATATTTGCTGCAACCTCTAACATTTACCCACCACAAATTAAAATATGTGGCCGTATGCATCGTTCTGATGCAAAGGCCGGGGAGTCCCCCCTTTTTGAAAAAAAAACAAATTAAAATATATATTCCTGTCTTGACCAGATGAGCGTGCAAACTACAATCACTAGGGTCTTAGGTAGGGCCAGAAGACTATTTTAATTTTTTTTAAAACTTTGAGACGGCCACATAGCATGGAGCCAACCCCAACGATTTTAAGCTTACAGGCATGGTACACGCTATCCTAGACTACTCTACACATGAAACAGCCACACGAGCATTCGGGCTGCGCTTGGCTCTTCGCCTCTTCAGGAAGTCGAACAATGATGGAGTACTACTGCACTGGAGGAGTACTACAGTACGCTTCTGGCCATCTAACACCGATTGAACTGCTGCATGTCCACACCGTGCGGGAGGGAGAGCGTGTAGCGAAAGCTTCTCCTAGTCTTGCCAGCCACCATGCTCATGGGCGAGGGAGGGACGCTCCTGCCTTTGCGTGTATGACAGGTGGGCTCGACAGGTGTGTGGCCAACCTGTCATACAGCCAAAGGCAGGTGCAGTTAAGTCCGCGAGGGAGAGGATAATCAAACTTCTCGTTGATGTATGAGTTGACGCGACACATCAAAGCACTGCACTCGATATATTTCAATAATTTGTGTTTACCGATGCATTAATTACAATGCATGCATGCATGCCGTGACTCTCCTTTTGATACTTGCATGTGTTGATTTAATGCACCTTGAAGTAGTATAAAATATGTGACGGTAAAGCTTTGTAATACCCCGGCCCAAGTCGAGAGATGGTTGTGCACGAGGAGGGCGAGATCATGCAGACTGAACAGGACCCGACGATGGAGCTCTCTAAGGTCTCGATGGACCTCACCGTGCTCCACTGCCCCTTGTGCCTCTGCCCCTTGACGCCTCCAGTGTATGAGGTTCGAATACACCTCGTCTGTTTGGCTGATTGAGCAAGGTGCAGGTTTCTTGATTGATGTGATGTTCGATTGATTTCTGTAGTGCAAGGGGAGGCACCTGGCCTGCGCGGACTGCCGCGTCCTTATATATTCATCAGTCTTGCTATAAGTCGTAGTAGATGCTATATAGGTCCGTCGGATCTTACATCAAGATCTGTGCTTTCAGATTTTCTTTTTTCTCTCTTAAATCTCAGTCGAGTGAGACATAGCCACGCCATTAAACAGAGGCTCGGGCGCCATTAATGGAGACCTTGGGAGAGAGGTGGACGGCAGATGGAGGTCAAAGGGCTCTCCTCCCGATAAGCACGCGCAGGGGTCTGATCGCACGCCTCTCGTACTCAAATAGCTACCCTGCATGGCGCCTCCTAGCTAATAAAAAATGCGGACGCGTGGCGGCACGTAAATGGTACTAGTAAGTAGAACGCCCACGGTTTCAATAATACTTGTGTTTCCGATTGTAACGTGACAACACTTGTTCCAAAATGACTTTGTTCATTGTTAATGTGTGCGCCTTCCCAAATCGGACTACAAATTTACCACAACATGTTGGTGCCATGTCATGGCACCAAGCCAAGTTTCCTTATTTTCATGCGTGTTTTGGATTTACAGGAATTAAAAAACTAAGTTTCTCAATGTTTCCAACCCAGCCACGACGCCCAGAATTTTGAATTTCATTCCCATTTCTTGCATGGAACCTAGAAATTTACCCGAGGACACACATGTGATTTTTCAACCAACTTTGGTGCACTGGAACATGTGCTTGTATTTCAAATTTGAATTATGCACACAAAGGTGACACGTTCCCTCCCAGAACCACGAGCCTTCTTGAGAGAAGCTCCGATTTGCAAGAAGCTTATACCAAAATTTGTTCCTATTCGGTCAATTTTTTACCACGGCATGGTACTACCATGACATGACACCATGCCAAGTTTCATGATTTTAAAACCAAGTTTCTCAATGTTCTCGACCGAGCCACGATGCCCAGATGTTTGAATTTTATTCTCATTTTTTGCATGGGACCTACTCCCTCCTTCCATCTATATAGGGCCTAATGTGTTTTTCAAGACAGCCTTTGACTATTGACAAGATTAATAGCACATGAGATGTATACTATGAAAATTATATTATTGGAAGCTCCTTTGACATACAAATTTGAAGGTATGCTTTGTGTAAGTTGCATGTCATATATTATTACTCTAACGTTTGGTCAAAGTTAGCCTCGAAAAACGCATTAGGACCTATATAGATGGAAGGAGGGAGTAGAAATTCACCGAGGACACAAATGTGATTTTTCAACCAACTTTGGTGCACGGGAGCATGTGCTTGTAGTTCAAATTTGAATTATGCACATTAAATGACCAAAAACTCAATTAATGTGTAAATAAGGCCAAACGAAGCCGGAATAATTCCAAAATTTAACAGGGCACTCATGTAGTTCTATGTTGCCTTTGTAAATAAACTCAAGGGGGACAACGTATATCGTTTCGCACTCAAACGTGGCACGTTCCCTCTCAGAACCACGAGCCTTCTTGAGAGAAGCTTCGGTTTGCAAGAAGCTTATACCAAAATCTGTTCCTATTCGGCCAATTTTTTTACCACAACATGGTAGTACCATGACATGACATCCATGCCAAGTTTCATGATTTTTGGACGTGTTTTGGATTTACAAGAATTTTAAAACCAAGTTTCTCAATCTTCTCGGCCGAGCCACGATGCCCAGATATTTTAATTTTATTCTCATTTCTTGCATGGGACCTAGAAATTCACCCGAGGACACAAATGTGATTTTTCAACCAACTTTGGTGCACGAGAGCATGTGCTTGTAGTTCAAATTTGACTTATGCACATTAAATGACCAGAAACTCAATTAATGTATAAAAACGACAAATGAACCCGGAATAATTCCAAAATTTAACAGGGCACTAATGTAGTTCTATGTTGCCTTTGTTAAGAAACTTAAGGGGGGGGCAGCGTATATCGTTTCACACTCAAAGGTGGCACGTTCCCTCTTAGAACCACGAGCTTCCAAATCGGCCCAATTTTTTACCACAACATGTTAGTGCCATGACATGACACCATGCCAAGTTTCATGATTTCCAGGCGAGTTTTGGATTTACATGAATTTAAAATCAAAGTTTCTCGATGTTCTTGGCCGAGTCATGACGCCCAGATGTTTGAATTTCATTTTCATTTCTTCCATGGGACCTAGAAATTCAACCAAGGACACACATGTGATTTTTCAACCCACTTTGGTGCACCGGAGCATGTGCATGCAATTCATATTTAGATTATGCACATTAAAAGTCCAGAAACTCAATTAATGTATTAAGAGAGATCGATCGGCGTCCATGCATATGTGCAGGAGAGGAATAAGGTTGGGAGAGAGACAGAGCTAGAGTGTTGGAGGGGGTGGTAGTAGAGTTGCTTCTAACAAATGGTGGGATAGGCTTGCTAGACAAACGGAGGGCACGCTCGCAATATCAATAAGAGAGGAGATGGCTGCTTGTTGTCTGTGCACGTGCATGTGAGAGACGGGTCAGGAGGCATGCACGAATGATGAGGGGGGACGATGTGGCTATGGTAAGCAGACGTAACTACATAGGAAGATCAATCGCCCTTTGTTAGAGAAAGGAGAGACATAACTTGTGAGGTACGTCGATCGATGGGGGGGTAGTTAAAGTCGATCTAGGTATATGTTGGGAGATCAATCGGTATACATGCATGTGTGTGTTAGAAGCAAATGAGGCACGAGGAGAAGGATAGAGAGAGAGGGATGCATGTAGGAGGTGGTACGAGAGGCATACTATATCGAGGGGGAGGAGTGTGCGAGTACGAGAACGATGAAAAGAGTGGTGGGAGTGAGGCATGGACGGTGACAAGAGAAGAGGGGAAGCTTGTGTTTGTGCTAGGCACACCTGGCTAGAGAGGCATATCGATCGATGTGTGCCGTAAAGAAGGAGCTGGGGGCCTACACACACCGTGGGTGAACGACCTAAAGTGAAAAGACGAATTTGCGCGATGGAGCTAGAGAATGCTAAGGGAGGGTGAGAGGGATGTGGGCGTGTGCATGCACAAGAGAAAGTTAGCGCTAGCTACAAAGATAAGAGGGTTGTGTGGGTGTAAAAGACGAACAGAGATCATATATACTTCATTATAAAAAGCGAATTCAGATATTTGAAGAATTTATCATAGTGTTTCAAACCGACGCATGTGTGAATACATATAACGGTGATACACATGGTGTGGTTATGAACATGTTATACTACATTTAATATATTTTATCTCTACTCTTATAAAAAACGGAATTGTTGATGATGGTGTGCCTGCCATCCTGCATTATAGGCCGTCCGATTTATATCTGGCGGATAGCAAGGAAACTATGATGGTTGAAGTTGGCAACAATCATGATTGTAGATTCTTATTGAAATAGAGAAACGAATTCAAATTTAGTTCGAATTGCAGCGGTAGTATAGACATTTGGAATGCACTAAAATGTTGGTATGAGTAGGTTACATGCATTATACAGCAAGCGAAAAAATTTAATCAGACATAACATGGACTCATACTCCCTCCTTCTATCTATATAGGGCGTAATGAGATTTTTAAGACCGCCTTTGACTATTGTACATGACATGCACAATGTGAAAATTATATCATTGAAAGAACCGGTGTGCTTTGTGTAAGTTGCATGTCATATATCATTGCTCTAATATTTGGTCAAAGTTAGCATCGAAAAACGCATTAGGCCCTATATAGATGGAAGGAGGGAGTAGCTTTGAATAGCATTTGTATAGTAAAACGGGGCAAGACTCTCTCTTTGTGTGGTGTGAATAGTTTTGTTTTTTTCGTTTTCTTTTTGGTTGAGGGAAGTGCGAATTGATTTGGTACGTACAAGTACAATATTACTACACGTTAGGCTTGTTCCTAAAATTCAACCCGCGTCTTGTTATATCCCGAAAATGACGCCTTCACAACCCGCGCCTTGCTATCCCAAAATTACAACGCGCGCGAAAACTCCCTCTAGCTGCCAAATCCCGACACGCGAAATCCCCCTTCTAACCCTGAGCCGAAAGGGCCGCTAGTTCAAATCGGTGGGGGGTACTTTTGTAACACACCCTACATTTTGGACAAGCACGTCCCTAAGTCATGCTTCACCCCTCCCATCGCCCCCTTTTCGCCATTTGAAATCCCAGGCCGTCATAACCTCTCCACTCCAGCCGCAAAACCCCACCCTCCTCCGTCCGCCACATCATTGCAGCCCAGCCGGAGCCTCTTCCCCGACGACGTCGTCCATCGCAACAGCTTGACGTCCCTCGTCCACCTCCCCGGATGAGGATTCGTCGTCCATCTCGTCGTTCCGCCGGTTCAGCCGCCCCGTCCTCCACCTCCAAGGAGCTGCTCCAACGATCGCCTCATCTATCGCAGTTGCTCCATCCCCACAGCGCCGCCTTAACCTGCTCCACCGGAACCGCAGCATCCTCACGGACTCCTCGGACGAAGCCGAGGCCTACTCGGCGCCACCAAAGAGGTTATACACTCATCGCATCACACCTTCTCCTTAACTCGACCTCCCGGCGCCGACGGTGCTCCATCCCGCACCCCCATGGAGCGGCTACCTTGAAGCCGGCGCCGCGGGCGACATCTCCACGGCGGCTCTCCCCCAGTGCGAGGCCCCTTCGGCGGCGGCATCCATACCAGCCGGATCTGCTTCTGCTGCTCCGGCTCTCGCTCGATCGCTCGCTCGCCCAGCTGCTGCTGCTCTCCCCCTCGCTCGTGCTGCTGCTCTGCTCCGATTAAGCCACACTTCAGTCAACTGAATCGACTTTTGGTTCAGTCGATTTTCAGGGGTTGGGGGGCTCGCCGGAGTTAAGGAAGAACCACCCGCAGCGGGGACGAGGGCTCGCTGGAGAGGTACCCCACTATCTATCTTAGGGTTCAGGGTGGGGCGGGGGGCCTAGAGGGCTGGCCGGGGCGGCGGTGGCGAGTTGTTTCGGGGCGGCGAGGCGGCGCTGGGGCCGGCGGTTCGGCCGGTGGTGGCTGGCGGCTCAGGGGGGTGCAGGTTGAAGATGAACTGCAGGCCCTCCCTAAACTACATGTCAAGTGCCTCTCTGCTACCATTGCGTTCAGTTTCGACAGTAGCATTCAGATTCCAAAGTAAATTTCAGTTTCGACAGTTAAGTTCAGAGTCAACAGTTTTTACCTCATCTGTTGTAGTCAGGTGGTTTTTGGTGATGTTAATTTTACATCCATTTTACATCATCTATTGGAGATGCTATTAGAATCCCACTTGAGATTGATGATGTCTGTCTTGTGCTGCTTCAGCCTTGACGTCTTACGGCTCACCAGAGCTGCTCCAACGACAGAACGATCCATCACAACAGAGCAGTGCCCTGGACGCCGTCTACAGATTCCTCAGATCTTCCTCCACACCTCCGACAGCCACCTCTGCCTCAACTGCTTCAGCGACCAACCCAATGATGCTGAGGTCGACACGGCTACGGCAAAGAGGTTGTACACTTGTTGCATCACTTATTACTATACATTCATGTCGATCCATTAGGGCTATTTTGGTTCAACGGAAAAACGTCGATCCACTGGTTGTTACCATCACTCTAAATTTCTGCATGCTCTCCTTACATAATCTCACCGTATTTTTTTCGTATGCATGTCAGATATTGTACACAGTCATGCTGAACATGTAGAGAAAAAGAGAAGAGTTTTGTGCGGCAATACAATGTCATGTAGACATCGCTCCATGGTGGGTTCAATGGCAAACCCTCCCCACCCCTCTCCAGATTGTAATCCAGAGGAAGATATCTGTTCTGAGGCAGATTCGGACGCTGCTGACCACTCCTATTTACCTCCCAAGGTGTTTGCTCTACCTTGGCATGATGATGTTAGTCATATCATGCATATGTTGCCTTGCAGTGCCTACTTTTGACATCATATATGTCCTCTGCTTAGTTTAGACATGTTCTGTAATGCCACCTGTTTAGTTTCTATATCATATATGGGAATTATGCGGTCTCATGTCTTTTAGCCAGCCATAATATATGTGAAATGTGCAATGCCATCCTGTTTAACCAGGCATCATATATTTGAATGATATCTTAACCAGGCATCCTGTTTTCTTCATTACATTTCCATTTGTCGACAATGTTTGTACATTAAACTACTCTTCCTGTGAATCAGCCATTTGGGTGGGAGATGGAAAATTCTGGAGTGAAAACAAGGCCTTCAGAGCAGACAGTGCTACCTGTCGAAGCAGACCTCTTCTTGGGTCCCGATAGCTCCTCAGAGATGGATCCAGAGACAGATGACCAGTCCTATTCCCCCACTGAGGTGTATGCTCTAACTTGGCACGGTTATACTGCTCATATACACAATATTCAACACCATGCTCTTAGTTCAGATATCATATCGAATGCCCTCTGTTTAGCATATAAATCACATATGTGAATTAAATGATGCGATCCTGATTACTTAGATAACATGTAGGTGAATTATGTCATGCGATCCTATATAGTTATTCATCATATCTTTGAATTATGTTATGCTATGCTATCCAGTTTAGATAGACATCATATATGTGAAATTATGTCATGCTATCCATTTTAGTTAAACAATATACATGTCAGCTATTTCATGCCCTCTTTTTTCCACACTATCTATTGCATCTGTCTCTCATACAATGTCTGTACATTCAACTATGTTTCATGTTTATCAGCCATTTGAATTGGAGCGGGTGATGCCAGTATCTAGCGGACTAAAAACACGGTCTTCAAATAAAACAGTGCTACCTCTTGGTGGAGATAGCACCCTGGTTGTACATGCACAAGAACCAGCCCTACCACACATAACCCAAACTCTCGTAGATTGTACCCCTACTGCGATGGACAGAGAACCAGCTTCACCCAATCTAACCCCAACCCCAGCCGATAGTAACCCAGTTCATGTTGACACAGCACCATCTCCACCACAGAGCTCCCAAACAAGAGCAGTTAGTAAGGCAGCTCCAGTGCCCAAAGGGCCAGTACTATCACGGCGAACCCCAACTCCACCAGTTAGTATGCCTATTCCTGTGGAGGAAGCACAACCAGCTAGTCGTAGTTTAGCATCTATCGCATTTGATGTTGTTAAATCGTATGTGCGTATCTTCCCATCTTGGAAATATTATACTGAAGATGAAGGAAAATGCCAGTTGCAGGTGTTTGTCCAGGAGTTATGTGTAAGTAATGTTATTCATGGCAATTACTTTGCTTCGTCCCATACATCCTACCTCCATGATGGTTATAATATAGCAAATTTTCCCATTTTTCTCTATAGAGAAGGACCGATTTGGAAACTCGGGATGAGGTAACCTGTGCTAATACCTCTGCTATCTTC
Organism: Triticum aestivum; assembly: GCF_018294505.1. Taxonomy (NCBI): domain Eukaryota; kingdom Viridiplantae; phylum Streptophyta; class Magnoliopsida; order Poales; family Poaceae; genus Triticum; species Triticum aestivum. The sequence goes on from NC_057805.1 coordinate 121,021,168, forward strand.
AAGAATGCTTGGTGGCAGTATCAGAATTACCTGAAGAAAACGTACTTCACCGGCAAAGAAACTCATCAAATTCCCTTACGTTCTCATGAGACACATTTACTGGACGATGACTCGGAACGCCTTGTTCTGTACTGGTCCCGAACCAAGAATGTGGTAAGGTCTATGAGCTCATTTTCTATTTTTAAGTATTATATTCTTGCGTCTTACTGTACTCTGTTCATGTAGAACAAGTGCCTAAACCTGAAGAACAACTGTTCTAATTTAAAATTCCATTGCTATCATAGTTCAAAAAAGCGCTAGGCGTTAATTGTGCGTTTTGCCACCGCCTTGCGCTTTACTGACCAAAGCGCATGCTTATGCGCAGTTATGCACAGATTATGCATAGTTATGCGCAATGCGTTTTGCCAACGCCTAGAGCCTAGGCGCGCTTAAGCGCTCGCTTAGGCGCGCCTTTTTTAACTATGATTGCTTTGCTCTTGTATCACTATATTTACTCATACAAACTTATTTTTAAACTGAAGGATCCAATCGAAACTCCAATGGCACAACAGGTATGTTCACGCATGTTTCTTTAACAGGTTTGCTCTTATCAATAGCTCTGTTGATTTCAATTTCAATTGTGTATATAGTTGACTTTCATATCATGCACATTACTAGCATCACAACAGAGCCAATAGTGTTGTTGTACATGTAGACCCGTGGTACCCATCTGAAATCTTGTTGTGCCGTGTAGTTTCCCACGCTGTATTCTTTCACTGCTGCTTTGTCTTCAACTGATATGATTTGAACTGTGTCTCTATTTTGATTTGGCAAGACAATGCAGTGACCATAGGACATAGATATGTGTTTGTTTGATGCTTTTATTATGTACTAGTACTTGGCAATAGAAGAATTGGTAGTTTAATCCTGTCCACCTTACTAATGAACTGGTTCACCGAAATGAGTTTCATATACTAGTACATGCTAAACTTGTTATGTGTCTGCTTGTTTCTTCTTTTAGAATGCTGACAGAATATTGGGGAAGAGTGCCTTATTAAGCAATGGTAAAGGAAGTGATGCAGATAAGGTTCAAGATAGTGACACATCCTTGTTGGTCTCCAACAAAGCTGATAAAACAACTAAGGAAAACTATCTTGAAGACAGCGAGACAACCCCAAAGTCCTGTCTTGGTTTAGTGTTCGAGTTACTGGCCACTACCGCTTGCACAAGCTATTCAAACTCACTGTCTGAATCAGTTCGGTTTCTTGAGTCTCAACTACAAGCTGAAAGACATCGATCAACTGTGCTGTGACAAGAAGCGGAAGGACTGCGGAAGTCCCTGGAGCATTCAGATGCATACTTTCTGGTGCAATAGCAAGCGTTGGAGGATTTTAGCGCCAAACAGGACAAAGCTAATCAGCTTGCTAAGCTTATTGCCAGCATGGTGGATACCCAGGATAACGTTTCTTGAGCTCTTCTGAAGTTGTTTCAGTTATGCTCTTGTTTTGCTGCCGCGTTTATTTGCACTGGTGGCCAATTTTGACGGCCACTGTATGTAATGTGCTGCTTTATTCCCTATATTTGCACTGGTGGCCAACTTTGATGCCCAGTGGATGTAATATGTGTAATAGCGGTAATAGGCTAGCGTTAATTGATTGCTTATTTATTTCCTTATTGTCTTGTTTAGTTGTTTGCTTGTAGTCACTGCAGTTCTTTTTCTGTTTTTTTCTAGTGGCCACAATAGCCTATTTTTGGTAACTAGGCCAAAATAATCGTGGCAACACACGGACTGTTGTAACCATGGGCCTCCTGCAGGCCGTATGATCCATGGGCCTTCGTCCGGCCGTAGGATCCATCGGCCTTCTATACGGGCCTTAGGGTCCATGGGCCTTCTACAGGCCGTAGGGTCCATGGGCCTTCTACGGGACGTACAATCCATGGGCCTTCTACGGGCCGTACTATCCATGGGCCTCATACGGGTCGTAGGATCCATGGGCCTTCTACGGGGCATATCATCATTTCGCCAATCATGGGACGTACTATTCGTGGACCATAACGGGACGTTACAGCCCAACGGGTTTTTTTTACATGAAAACGGCCCAACGTATTAACGGTCCGCAAACGGGCCGACTGTAACGACGGGCTGAATTTGGCCCACAAGCAGAAAATGACAGTAACGGGCCGTATGTAACCGAATGCTGCAAATGAGCCCAAGAATCAATGGGCCCTGAGAAGGCCGAAAGATAACTTGGGCTGGAAACGGCCCAATGGAATAACGGGCCGTTAATGGGTATAAAGTGATACACTGTTCATTATGGGCCAGTTTCACCACGGGCCGTTAATGGGCCAAGAGTTACAAAGGTCCTCATATGGGCCGAAAGAAGTCATGGGCCACACATGGGCCGGAAGTTAAAACGGGCTGAATCATGTTGGACGGCCCAGATGACGCTACTGGGCCTAATTCGGATAGGGCGTAACGGGCCCTAGGTTAGCGGGCTGTAAATGGGCTATATGCGAACAGGCCGTTAACAGGCTTTCCGTGGGCCGGCCCGCCACCTTTTGACCAAGTCAAACGGGCCGGCCTTTTCACAAGAATGGGCCTCTATTGGGCCATGCCACGTGTTGCCGTATCATAGGCGCCTTCGGTCCAATGAGCGGATGACATCTGTCCCAACGGTGAGCCGACACGTGTTTCCTCCAGCCAATGATGATTTTACACGTGGAAAAGCCCCATTGGTCGGGGCTGTTAACGGGTTATCGGATCCAAAACCCGACCCGATAGCTTAACGGCGTTCCGTTACGGTGGATGCCACGTGTCGGTCACCCTTGACGAAAGCACTTCTGTGACGCGCGATTTATCGTCATGGAAGTGGACACTTCCGTGATGATAATTTTGGTAATTTCATGGGGCACTTCTACGACAGCACAGGTATGACTATCTTGATTCTGTCATAAATTTGTCATGGATGTACATGCATGACAAAAAACGCGACCTACTGTGACAAACACGTATCATCACGGAAGTGTATTTTTTTGTAGTGATGTCACTCATGAGTCATTGCCCATCCTGGTACACCGCCGGAGGCATTCATATAGAGTCATACTTTGTTCTAGTATCGAGTTGTAAATAAATAGAAGTGTGATGACATCATTAATAGAGCATTGTCCCGAAAAAAAGAGAAAAAAAGAAAGGCCAAATAAAAAGAAAAAAAGAAAGGGCAATAAAAAAGGAAGGCCAAATAAAAAAATAAAAAAGAGAGAAATAAAAGGGACAATACTACTATCCTTTTTCCACACTTGTGCTTCAAAGTAGCACCATGATCTTTATGATAGAGAGTCTCTTGTTTTGTCACTTTCATATACTAGTGGGAATTTTTCATTATAGAACTTGGCTTGTATATTCCAACAACGGGCTTCCTCAAATGCCCTAGGTCTTCGTGAGCAAGCAAGTTGGATGCACACCCACTTAGTTTCTTTTGTTGAGCTTTCATACATTTATAGCTCTAGTGCATCCGTTGCATTGCAATCCCTACTCCTCGCATTGACATCAATTGATGGGCATCACCCTAGCCCGTTGATTAGCCGCGTCAATGTGAGACTTTCTCATTTTTTGTCTTCTCCACACAACCCCCATCATTATACTCTATTCCACCCATAGTGCTATGTCCATGGCTCACGCTCATGTATTGCGTGAAAGTTGAAAAAAGTTTGAGATTACTAAAGTACGAAACAATTGCTTGGCTTGTCATCGGGGTTGTGCATGATGAGAGCATTCTTGTGTGACGAAAATGGAGCATGACCAAACTATATGATTTTGTAGGGATGAACTTTCTTTGGCCATGTTATTTTGAGAAGACATGATTGCTTAGTTAGTATGCTTGAAGTATTATTATTTTTATGTCAATATTAAACTTTTGTCTTGAATCTTATGGATCTGAATATTCTTGCCACAATAAAGAAGATGACATTGATAAATATGTTAGGTAGCATTCCACATCAAAAATTCTATTTTTATCATTTACCTACTCGAGGACGAGCAGGAATTAAGCTTGGGGATGCTTGATACGTATCTAACGTATCTATAATTTTTGATTGTTCCATGCTATTATATTATCCTTCTAGGATGTTTTATATGCATTTATATGCTATCTTATATGATTTTTGGGACTAACCTATTAACCTAGAGCCCAGTGCCAGTTTCTGTTTTTTCCTTGTTTTTGAGTATCGCGGAAAAGGAAAACCAAACGGAGTCAATTGACCTGAAACTTCACGGAACTTATTTTTGGACCAGAAGAAGGCCATGGAGTAAAAGAGTTGGGCCAGAAGAGTCCCAGGCTGACCACGAGGGTGGGGGGCGCGCCCACCCCCCTGGGCGCGCCTCCCTACCTTGTGGACAGCCCGGAGACCCCCCTGACTTGTTCTCGACACCAAAACCTCTTATATATACTGAAACCTCCAAAACATAACCTAGATCGGGAGTTCCGCCGCCGCAAGCCTCTGTAGCCACCGAAAACCAATCTAGACCCATTCTGGCACCCTGCCGGAGGGGGAATCCCTCTCCGGTGGCCATCTTCATCATCCCGGCACTCTCCATGACAAGGAGGGAGTAGTTCACCCTCGGGGCTGAGGGTATGTACCAGTAGCTATGTGTTTGATCTCTCTCTCTCTCTCGTGTTCTTGAGGTGGTACATCTTGATGTATCGCGAGCTTTGCTATTATAGTTGGATCTTATGATGTTTCTCCCCCGCTACTCTCTTGTAATGGATTGAGTTTTCCCTTTGAAGTTATCTTATCGGATTGAGTCTTTAAGAATTTGAGAACACTTGATGTATGTCTTGCATGTGCTTATCTGTGGTGACAATGGGATGTCACGTGATCTACTTGATGTATGTTTTGGTGATCAACTTGCGGGTTCCGTAACATTGTGAACTTATGCATAGGGGTTGGCACACGTTTTCGTCTTGACTCTCCGGTAGAAACTTTGGGGCACTCTTTCAAGTACTTTGTGTTGGTTGAATAGATGAATCTCAGATTGTGTGATGCATATCGTATAATCATACCCACGGTTACTTGAGGTGACATTGGAGTATCTAGGTGACATTAAGGTTTTGGTTGATTTGTGTCTTAAGGTGTTATTCTAGTACGAACTCTATGATAGATCGAAGGGAAAGAATAGCTTCGTGTTATTTTACTACGGACTCTTGAATACATCGATCAGAAAGGATAACTTTGAGGTGGTTTCGTACCCTACCATAATCTCTTCGTTTGTTCTCCGCTATTAGTGACTTTGGACTGACTCTTTGTTGCATGTTGAGGGATTGTTATATGATCCAATTATGTTATTATTGTTGAGAGAACTTGCACTAGCGAAAGTATGAACTCTAGGCCTTGTTTCCTAGCATTGCAATACCGTTTACGCTCACTTTTATCATTTGTTACCTTGCTGTTTTTATATTTTCAGATTACAAAAACCTATATCTACCATCCATATTGCACTTGTATCACCATCTCTTCGCCGAACTAGTGCACCTATACAATTTACCATTTGTATTGGGTGTGTTGGGGACACAAGAGACTCTTTGTTATTTGGTTGCAGGGTTGTTTGAGAGAGACCATCTTCATCCTACGCCTCCCACGGATTGATAAACCTTAGGTCATCCACTTGAGGAAAATTTGCTACTGTCCTACAAACCTCTGCACTTGGAGGCCCAACAACGTCTACAAGAAGAAGGTTGTGTAGTAGATATCACATCTCACACAGTTGGTGATAATAAACTGTGTGCGATCTACTTGATTTTTCGTCTTGATTTGAATTACATAATGGGGTCACAGCTGCAAAGGATGGTGTTTGAATTGCTAGAACTTTTATCTGCAGTGAACATGCAACTATAGGTGCGTCGTCAAAAAATGGAATTATTCAGGGTTCGTTTTGACGTTTTTATACATTAACTTGGTTTTGTAGGCATTTCAGGTGCATAATTCAAATTTGAACTACATGCACATGCTCCAATGCATATAAACTGGTTGAAAAATCAAATCTGTGTCCTCGGTTGCATGCTTAGATCCCATGCAAGAAATGGGAATGAATGTCAAACACCCAGCCACCGTCACTCGGCCGCAAACATTGAGATACTTGGTTTTTAAATTCTAGTAAATCCAAAACTCGTCTGAAATTCATGAAACTTGGCATGCTATCATGGAGCGGCATCAACTTGTCGTGGTAAAAATTTTGTCCCATTTGGGGCAGGTTTGGGTATAAGCTTCTCACAAACAAGAGCTTCTCACAACAAGCGTGATGGTTTCGGCAGGGAACGTGCCACCTTTGGGGACGAAACGATATATGTTGCCTCTTATTGCTTTCAAAAAAAATCGAGTGTCAACATAGAACAACATGAGTGTTGTGTTTACTTTTGGAATTTTTCGGGGTTCGTTTGGACATTTCTATGCATTTACTGGGATTTCCAGGCATTTTATGTGCATAATTCAAATTTGAACTACATGCACATTCTCAAGTGCATATAAACTGGTTGAAAAATCAAATATGTGTCCTTGGTTGCATGCTTAGGTCCCATGCAAGAAATGGGAATGAATTTCAAGCACCATGCCACCGTCACTCGGCCGCAAACATTGAGATACATGGCTTTTAAATTCTAGTAAATCCAAAACTCATCTGAAATTCATGAAACTTGGCATGCTATCATGGAGCAGCATCAACATGTCGTGTAAATTTTTTGTCCCATTTGGGGCAGGTTTGGGTATAAGCTTCTCACAAACCTTAGCTTCTCACAACAAGCGTGATGGTTTCGGTAGGGAACGTGCCACCTTTGGGGATGAAACGATATCCGTTGCCTCTTATTGCTTTCAAAAATTTCTAGTGTCAACATAGAACAACATGAGTGTTGTGTTTATTTTTGGAATTTTTCGGGGTTCGTTTGGACATTTCTATGCATTAACTGGGGTTTCCAGGCATTTTATGTGCATAATTCAAATTTGAACTACATGCACATTCTCAAGTGCATATAAACTGGTTGAAAAATCAAATATGTGTCCTTGGTTGCATGCTTAGGTCCCATGCAAGAAATGGGAATGAATTTCAAGCACCATGCCACTGTCACTCGGCCGCAAACATTGAGATACATGGCTTTTAAATTCTAGTAAATCCAAAACTCATCTGAAATTCATGAAACTTGGCATGCTATCATGGAGCAGCACCAACATGTCGTGTAAATTTTTTGTCCCATTTGGGGCAGGTTTGGGTATAAGCTTCTCACAAACCTTAGCTTCTCACAACAAGCGTGATGGTTTCGGTAGGGAACGTGCCACCTTTGGGGATGAAACGATATCCGTTGCCTCTTATTGCTTTCAAAAAATTTCTAGTGTCAACATAGAACAACATGAGTGTTGTGTTTAATTTTGGAATTTTTCGGGGTTCATTTGGACATTTTTATACATTAACTGGGTTTTCTAGGCATTTCATCTGCATAATTCAAATTTGAACTACATGCACAAGCTCCAGTGCATATAAATTGGTTAAAAATCAAATTTGTGTCCTTCAGGGCATGCTTAGGTCCCATGCAAGAAATGGGAATGAATTTCAAACACTAGGGCACTGTTGATTGCCGGCAAAACGTTGAGATACTTTGTTTTGAAATTCTAGTAAATCCAAAACTCATCTGAAATTCATGAAACTTGGAATGCTATAATGGAATGGCACCCGACATGATGTGGTATTTTTTGTGTCCATTTTGAGAGAAGGCGCACTCGAACAACAGCCAACAAAGGCATTTCGAAACAAATAGCTACCACTGTAACATCTCAAATGTTTTGTATAATTTAAATTGTGTGCGTTCTGTTAACCATTCACGTGATGCCACGCCTCACTCTTTTAATGGCTAGGAGGTGCCGTGCGGACAGGTGCTTGAGTGCTTGACTAAACGGAAGGCGCGTGAGCTGAACTCCAATGCGGAGGCTCAACGGGAAGCGTGCGCGCTGTACGCCGTGCAGGCTCACCGGGAAGCGAGCCCTTTGACTTCCATGACCGCCGCCTTGCTTGCATCCACTCCATTAATGGCGCCCAAGCCGTAGTTTAATTTGGTTTTTAAATATAAAATACTCATCGCAAATGTTTTAGTTAGAACACATGTATGCAAACCGACAGCTTCCCCATGAAGCCAAGGGAAAATGTGCCGAGCAGGATTTGTGCAGCTCTTGATCGCAAACGTTTTAGATAGCACACCCGTATGCAAAGTGAGAGCTATGGTCTTCCCCCTTAAGTCGAGGGAAAATCCGCAGCGCAGGATTTGTGCATCCCTTCAACACAAACGGTTGTTTTGGATGACCCGTGTGCAACCACGTACAAACAATTTGGTAAGATTTGCATCTGTCATATTGGGTATGTTGCCATTTGTCAAACTGGAAAGATTTACATTTGTTGATCTAGTAACGTTGCCATTTTTCAATCCTTGTAACACTGCGATTTGTCAAAATATGGAGCTAGAAATCACTAGCACTATCTAATTTTTGCAACTAAAATTCAGTAATTAAGCATAGATTTCATTCATAGATTAAGCAGTCATTCTTAGTCTATACAAACAGTTCAACTCGACAGCTGAACCAACCAAACTTTTCCCCAATTGTTGCCAACCACGTACTGAAATAGCTAGTTCAACTATATATACTAGCTAATTTTAAGTACGCTATACAATTCGACCACACATCTATAGTCAGACGAACTGAACAAAATAGCCCCTAAATACTACTACTACCACGGAGGGTGTAACATCCCCAGCATCACACTACAGTAATCTCCCCCTAATGAAGGTCATGTCATCATGATCATCATGCCAAAATGCCACTTGTCCAAAATCTGCTTCAAATTCAAATTCTAATTGCATGTCAAATATTTGCTGCTTCTTTCATGCAAATAAAATGGTTCATCCTATGGCAGATAATCCCTAGATATTTGTCATGTTCAAGCCAACATTTTTGGAATTCCCAAATTGCCTCTGGGAATTTATTATCAAGTCCAGCAGTATTTAAGATGTCCTTTTCATTTTCTAAAAATGCTTGGACAACTCCTGATGGCCCCAAACTTTTTGTGGCAGTGCCTAATACTAGATAGAATTTAAGTGGCCTAGTCCCACATTTTTTTCAAACTATTTTGGTAGCCCAAAAATTTCCCTAGTTGTCTCTGATTTTAACATAAAAGAGAAATCAGAAAAAGAAAAGGCAAAACAAACACAAAGGAAAAGTTCCCCCTCCCTGCTGGGCCTTGACCCAGATGGCCAACCGGCACAACTGGCCAAGAGGCCACCAGGCCGGCCCACCCCCAGCCTACACCTAACCCCCCCCCCTGTGACCTAACTGCTGCACCCCACACCCCCACGATCCCCACTCTCCCTCGTTCCCTCCCCGCGCCGTCACCCACGACACACACACGCAGACGCACAGAGGAGGGGCGCCCCCTGTTTGATCCCCTCCACCCGGCACCCCCGCGCTCGAGGACCGCCATCGCTCCGCTGGGGCTGCAGCCAACTGGCGCCGAGCGCCGCCCCTCCTGACCTCCGCCCTCGTGCCGTCATCGGCGCAACCGACAGCCACTCTGACGATGCTTCACTGCCCTACCACCACCACCTAGCCGTCGGCCTCCTCTCCGACCCGCTCTGACGCCTCCGACCACCTCGAGCGCTGCCCTTCCCGGCCTCCTTCCTCTCCATGCTGCACCGCGCCCGTCTTCCTCAAGCTCCGTCCATGGCCGCCCCGACCTCTCGCTGCACGCCGTTGCCGTCGGGCTGCTCACCACCGACCTCCCCGAGCCTCCCCTGCAACGCTGTGAGCGGCCTCCTCCTCCCCCCTCCTCGATTCACCGTCGTAGGCTGCCGTTCGCGCCGTCCGTGCTTCTGACCGTGGTTGCGGTCATCGCGCGGTCGTTGCGCCCCAGTCTCGCTCGCATGTGCACGACCTCGCTCCCCCGCTCGCTCTGCTAGCCGCTGCCTGCTACTCCGGCCCGCCCCTAGCCAACGGCTCTGCGCCGCTCCGCCAGCCGCGCGCTCGTGCCCCTCGCGGTGGCTCCGGCTGGACGTGCCCAGTCCGGCGCACACCGCATTAGCCGCCGCCCGTTACACCTACGCTCGCGCCCTTTTGCCCGCTAAGGCACATGAGGCAATGACCGATGGGGCTCAGCCCCTAAAACAAAAATAAAAATGCTTAAGAAATAGTAATGTAAATAAATAAACAATTTAATTAATTAATTAGTGAATTAATTAACTTAATTATTTTGGTTTAATTAAACTATTTAGAACTTAATTGCCCTAATTACTTTTAAACTAATTTAACTGTTAGTTTAGCTGCTGTGAGAATGACATGCGGGCCCTTCTTACACTGTTCACCTTTCGACCAGTCAACTGTCCAGTCAAGCCTTGACTGGAACAGTTGGCCAGGGCCCCACCAGTCAGCCTCTATGCTGTTCTGCTGGGTACCTTTTTGGGAACACCTAGCTTTTTACTTTTAAAATGTTTCGAATTAATTAGTTAAAACAATTTCAGAATATTGTTAGAACTTTAAAAATTCATAGAAAATAATCCGTAACTCGGATGAAAATGGTTTCTACATGAAAGTTACTCAGAACGACGAGACGAATCCGAATACACAGTCCGTTCGTCTGCCATACATCCCTAGCATAGCGAACGTGCAACCGTCCCTCTCCGTTTCATCTGTCTGAAAATGCCAAACTTCGGGAAAGCTTTCCCGGATTTTCCCCCTTCGTCGGTATCGTGTAGCATCGCGTTAGAACATGCCTAGTGTTGCTTATTCATGTTATGCACTTGTTTGCTCTGTATTTACTGTTTCTCCCCCCTCTTCTCTCCGGTAGACCCTGAGACCGATGCTGCCCCTATGATCGACTACGTCGACGACGACCCCGCCGTGCCAGAGCAACCAAGCAAGCCCCCCTTTGATCATCCCGATATCGCCCATTCCATTCTCTCATGCTTGCATTAGATTTTGCTATTGTTTGCTCCTATTCTGATGCATAGCCTACTTTTGTAACCTGCTTATTGTTACCTACCTGCTTATCCTAAACCGATTAGTATAGGTTGGTTAGTGATCCATCAGTGACCCCCACCTTGTCCTTGTTGCCCTTGCTTCATCAACGAAGACCCGATCAATGGGATCGAAGACCAGGCCCCGGCACCGCACATCACTTTCCCCTTAGTTGCTCGACACTACTGGGTTACTATCGAGTACCGAGGGTGAGACCTCCTCAGCACTTCTGATGTTAACCCTGTAGTGTAGCTATTCGGTCATGGTCATCGAGGGTGATTTCCTCCTTAACCACTTCCGATACGACTCTGTCGTGCAACCCCTCAAGGGTGAACCTCGAGGGTGGATCCTCTTACGTTCACCTTGATGATTACATTGAGTGGCATTCACCGGGGGTGATTCCCCGGGTTTTCCCCTTGATGTTTGGACACACGGATACTTGGACTTTACAGCTGTTACTTGGAAAGGCGGGTCGACCCTGAGAGGTACCCGTGAGTGATGTGGAGACGGGTTGACCTGGAGGGTGCCCGCGAGATAATTACGAGGCGTGGCCGGGCATTCCTAGCCCTTGCCGCAAGTCCTCGAGACGGGGCGACGGGGTCACATCTTTCGTGAGTCTCTGCTTGTTACCGCGCGTTCCTAATCCACTACGATTTGGATATTTGATCCGAGGGGCCTCTGGCCTGATAGCACTAACCATCATGTGGGCATAGTATGGGCGTTCTACGTCGTATACATCAGCCGAAGCTTAATAGATATCAGCGACTGAGTGGCGCGCGCCGGGTTGGACTGCGTAAGCACCTGCCTTTTTGAAGGAGGTAGCTAGGTCTGCTCACCGGCCGCCCACACAATGTGCAGGAGTTCTCGGGGCGATGGCCCATGACCCCTGGGGGCATAGGTTTAGTCTGGCATGCTTGACCTCTCTATTAAGCCTAGGTCGGGTTGCGGCGTATTGTTTGGCCGAGGCCGGGAATGACCCAGGAAAGTGTGTCCGGACGGAGTTAATCGAGCGTGGTGGGTAAGTTGGTGCACCCCTGCAGGGAAGAAAACATCTATCGATAGCCTGTCCTACGGTAACGGACACTTGGAGTTGTATCTCGATCGATACAACTAGAACTGGATACTTGAGATGAGAAATGGATATGAGAAATGGATAGTATGGCTCTGGGATTGCTTTCTCGCAGGGAGTCGAGAAAGGATCTCTGGCCGAGGTTGATAACACTACTACTACTTTACTTTATGCTACTCTTATCTCTCTTCTAATGCTGCAAGATGTTTGGTGCTGCTTGAAGATGCTAGTCTTCGATAGGCTAGGCTTTCCCCTTCTCTTTTGGCATTCTGCAGTTCAACCCACATATACTACCCATTTCATTGACACCGATGCATATGTAGTGTAGATCCTTGCTTGCGAGTACTTTGGATGAGTACTCACGGTTGCTTTGCTACCCCCTTCCCCCCTTCTTTCTTCTTTCCGATTGTCGCAACCAGATGGTGGAGCCCAGGATCCAGACGACCCCACCGATGACTACTACTACCCCGAGGGTGCCTACTACTACGTGGAGACCGCTGACGACCAGGAGCAGTTAGGAGGCTCCCAGGCAGGAGGCCTTGCCTTTTCGATCGATGTTGCTATTGTGCTAGCCTTCTTAAGGCAAACTTGTCTTGTTGCTTCCGCTGACTTTTGTATTTTCGAGCTTATGTATTCGAGCCCTCGAGGCCCCTGGCTTGTAATATAAAGCTTGTATTATTTTAATTTTTGTCTAGAGTTGTGTTGTGATATCTTCCCGTGAGTCTCTGATCTTGATCGTACACATTTGCGTGTATGATTAGTGTACGATTGAGTCGGGGGCGTCACAAGTTGGTATCAGAGCCGACTGCCTGTAGGTAGCCCCCTTTCCATCTCCTTGGCCGAAGTTGAGTCTAGTCACTGAAAACTTTTACTAACATAGCTGTGTGGCTTACGAGCCCACGTTGCCATTGGGTGGTATTAGTATCTTTTATTCCTCATCTATACTCTGGGATTCTGATCTCTCTTCTATTCGAGTTAAATGAATTTTCTAACTACATTAGGTTCTCGTAACGACTTTCCCCGGAGAGCCCCTTCATTTTGGATGGTTGCCTGCTTCACGAGAAGACTTCGAAGATACTCTCCGATCTACTCCCGAGAACTTGTGTCCATGCTTTTGCAATCCCTTAACACCGTTGAATCCATATGGATAACTGCGTACCTCGCCGTTCATACTTCCAGCCCTAGTTGTTCTTGTTATAACAGGATACCCGAAAGTATTCTCCGTCTTTCGAGAATCCTTTTTCCGACTGCCTTGCAGCTCTTCTCCGCCTGAATAACCCTACGAATAATTCGTCACACTTATCGGGGATTCGTTCATCCCCAGTTGTTCATAGGTCTCACAAAATTCTTTGGAATACAATTCGATCTTTCGATAATCCTCAGTAGCCTACTACTCCTGTTCTTCCTTATCGTCTTGCATTGTGGTTAATTCCGTATGTCTAACAATATTCATTAAACTCCTTTGAGATTGTCATTCTTATCCTATAAATTTCACATGTGCGTGAATGCACACATTCGTTAGTTATTCCCTGGTAATTATTTATCCTTCTGGCTCAGACTCCACTCCGGGCATGAGCTGGTTCTCGGCAAATCAAACCTTGAATGATTGTCAGTCTATGTCTTTTCAACTTGCTTATCTTTTGATTAGAACATCTGCTTCTGATCCCCTGAATTGGAAATCATAATTCCTTTGCATTTAAGCTTTGGAATTATCAGATATTTCCAAAATCCGATGCCTCTGCATTATTTCTTCTTCTGATTGAATATAGATACTCACATCAGCTCCATTGTGGATCGCCGGATCCATTGTTGGATTATTATCCGACATTGTCCTTCATATTCAAAGATCCTCGTGAAGTTCTTTCCCGGATACATAATGCCTTTGGTAATTGTATCCTCTCCTTTTGTCAACCATGCTCTGCTTTCGAGCTTGTGTTGTTTACTTCTGAAGTTTGTGGAATAGGTTCCTAAGATGCCCCTCTGGGTTGAACCTATGCCTCCCATAATCCATTTGAACCCGAGAGTTTTAACGAGTCTTACTCTTCTGGTGTTTAGCCAGATAACATTTCAACACTACAACTTCATCGAAAGCGAGAAGTAAATGAAATGATATGCATTGAAGAAGTGGGAGTCGACCTTGAACTTTGTGTTCATGCCCATGGACACGATGTAGATCTTATCATGGAAGCTTCTTTTAAAATTAATTATCCCCATGGTATAAGATCATCTTATATCTGGGATTTGATCCTTTGCAACTGTGGTTCTGACCATGAGTGTTCCCCTTTGATCCCATTTCTCGGACAAGTTAAAGTGCTTGCCTTCTGCATATCAATACACATGTCCAAACTCTAATATGATCTACCTTCGAGTATTACCCATGGTATCTCGAGAATATCAAATAACTGAGTTGCTTCCTATGAGTATTCGTCTAGTATTACTTCTCACCGATTTTACATTTTTCCCCGGGTTCTGAGTTACTAGTCACTTGAGAACACCGATAAGAGAATCGATTCTACACTCTGATTCAATAACTCCAAGTAATTTTAATTGCTACGAGTTTAACAATCCTTCAAGTCATTCCTAGCCTGGTCGGCTATATCATTATCTTGCTAAATTTTAACTGTGCTACCTGGTCCTTATTCCTGGAGCACAACTTTTCGACGATGAGCGAAGCTTACGTTGATCTTCCTCATCTTATCATTCCACCTTGAACAACAAGCTTGAATCCGATCTTGTGTCCTATACGTGGTTCCAATAGCCTTTGCTTCATCATTCCTTTTGCTTGATGTCGTTGTTGCTCGATGGCATCTTCATAGAGCCTCTCGACAAAAATTTTGTCGTAATCACCATCAATATACTGCCTTGTTCTAAGATATCAATCGAATTCTTGAGGAGAAATACCATCCTTGCCCGTCGATGATTCGTGTTGTCATCGACACCATCCTTGACTTCCTGCCAATACATACTTGGTCATGTTTTGATTATATCTTACATTCCTTGACATTCTTGGAATTGTTCCTTTGTACTTCTTGTGACCTGCAGATTCAATTTTGCTTGAAACACCATGTTAATGTTACCTCGAAGCATGACTGTGGTACGCCGAACAACAACAAGAACATTGGAAGTGCATTGCCAAATGTTTCTTGCTCTATTATCCAAACACCGTTGTATGGATAACATCATGAATTCCCTTGCCCCTTTATCCAAATGGTGATGTACTTGTTGATCTAACATGTATATCATGCTCTACTTTTCCTTGGGAAAAGTTACACTCCTAAATCTTGTGTATAAACACATTTTCCTTTCAGTTGGTTTGCTTAACCTTTCTTGTGATCTATATATGTTATACGTAGAAATAATTCCCTGCTTATGGAAACACCTCGGTTTACAACTCTCTCAGTGTGACCCTGTTACTATTGCTGAAACCCCCGATGGACGAGAACTTTGCCTATTGGTCCGCCTCGTTCAACGAGCAGGAAAATGGTTCTCTTTGTCCCTCGCCCTTGGTACCAACGTTGTTGCCAACATAACTGACAGGCTATCCTCTGCCATGCCTTGCTACCATGACCGTGCAAAATGATTAGCGCTTTCCTGCTTTTAACCCACATGGTGGGCCCATAACCCACAGTTCCACAGGATCGAAACCTGACTCTCCTGTACATCCCTGTCTTCCAAAATTGTTCCTCACGCTTGGTTTCGTATGTAATTCACGAGCCACCTTCTTGTGATCTGTTCTGATATCAGATTCAATACTTATTCTCGATGCTCTGAACTACTTTCACACTCCGTTTCAGACATCGAACGGTTGCCTACCTGGTTGAAGCTTCTTATTGCACCTTTTTAACTTTCTCTCGATGACTTTCTTAAATTTCAACTCGAGAGATACTTCTTTCACATTCCCTGCATTGTTCACCAGCCAATTAACCCTATAAGGGTCAGTTCACTCGAAGTTACTCCTTACTTCCCCACTTAAATCTCGGGACGAGATTTATTGTAGTGGAGGAGATTTGTAACATCCCCAGAATCACACTATAGTAATCTCCCCCTAATGAAGGTCATGTCATCATGATCATCATGCGAAAACGCCACTTGTCCAAAATCTGCTTCAAATTCAAATTCTAATTGCATGTCAAATATTTGCTTCTGCTTTCATGCAAATAAAATGGTTCATCCTATGGCAGATAAGATATTTGTCATGTTGAAGCCAACATTTTTGGAATTCCCAAATTGCCCCTGGGAATTTATTATCAAGTCCAGCAGTATTTAAGATGTCCTTTTCATTTTCTAAAAATGCTTGGACAACTCCTGATGGCCCCAAACTTTTTGTGGCAGTGCCTAATACTAGATAGAATTTAAGTGGCCTAGTCCCACATTTTTTTCAAACTATTTTGGTAGCCCAAACTTTTCCCTAGTTGTCTTTGATTTTAACATAAATGAGAAATCAGAAAAAGAAAAGGCAAAACAAACACAAAAGGAAAAGTTCCCCCTCCCTGCTGGGCCTTGACCCAGATGGCCAACCGCCCCAACTGGCCAAGAGGCCACCAGGCCGGCCCACCCCCAGCCTACACCTAACCCCTCCACCCATGACCTAACTGCTGCACCCCACCCCCCCCCCCCCACGATCCCCACTGTCCCTCGTTCCCTCCCTGCGCCATCACCAACAACACACATGCAGACGCACAGAGGAGGGGCGCCCCTGTTCGATCCCCTCCACTCGGCACCCCCGCGCCCGAGGACCGCCATCGCTCCGCTGGGGCTGCAGCCAACCGGCGCCGAGCGCCGCCCCTCCTGACCTCCGCCCTCGTGCCGTCGTCGCCGCAACCGATAGCCACTCTGACGATGCTTCACTGCCCTGCCACCACCACCTCGCCGTCGGCCTCCTCTCCGACCCGCTCCGACGCCTCCGACCACCTCGAGCGCTGCCCTTCTCGGCCTCCTTCCTCTCCATGCTGCACCGCGCCCGTCTTACTCGAGCTCCGTCCATGGCCGCCCCGACCTCTCGCTGCACGCCGTTGCCGTCGGGCTGCTCACCACCGGCCTCCCCGAGCCTCCCCTGTAACGCTGTGAGCGGCCTCCTCCTCCCCCCTCCTCAATGCATCGTCATAGGCCGCCGTTCGCGCCGTTCGTGCTTCTGACTGTGGCCGCGGTCATCGCGCGGTCGCTGTGCCCCAGTCTCGCTCGCATGTGCACGACCTCGCTCCCCCGCTCGCTCTACTAGCTGGTGCCTGCTACTCCGGCCCGCCCCTGGCCAACGGCTCCACGCCGCTCCGCCAACTGCGCGCTCGTGCCCCTCGCCGTGGCTCCGGCTGGACGTGCCCAGTCCGGCGCCCGCCGCATTAGCCGCCGCCCGTTATGCCTACGCCCGTGCCCTTTTGCCCGCTAAGGCACCTGAGGCAATGACCGATGGGGCTCAGCCCCTAAAACAAAAATAAAAATGTTTAAGAAATAGTAATGTAAATAAATAAATAAACAATTTAATTAATTAATTAGTGAATTAATTAACTTAATTATTTTGGTTTAATTAAACTATTTAAAACTTAATTGCCCTAATTACTTTTAGACTAATTTAACTGTTAGTTTAGCTGCTATGAGAATGACATGCGGGCCCTTCTTACACTGTTCACCTTTTGACCAGTCAACGGTCCAGTCAAGCCTTGACTCGAACAGTTGACCAGGGCCCCACCAGTCAGCCTCTGTGCTGTTCTGCTGGGTACCTTTTTGGGAACACCTAGCTTTTTTACTTTTAAAATGTTTCGAATTAATTAGTTAAAACAATTTCAGAATATTGTTAGAACTTTAAAAATTCATAGAAAATAATCCGTAACTCGGATGAAAATGTTTTCTACATGAAAGTTGCTCAGAACGACGAGACGAATCCGGATACGCAGTCTGTTCGTCTGCCATACATCCCTAGCATAGCGAACGTGCAACCTTCCCTCTCTGTTTCATTTGTCCGAAAATGCCAAACTTCGGGAAAGCTTTCCCGGATGTTTTCCCCCTTGGTCGGTATCGTGTGGCATCGCGTTAGAACACGCCTAGTGTTTCTTATTGTCATGTCATGCACTTGTTTTCTCTGTATTTACTGTTTCTCCCCCCTCTTCTCTCCGGTAGACCCTGAGACCAATGTTGTCCCTGTGATCGACTACGTCGACGATGACCCCTCCTTGCCAGAGCAACCAGGCAAGCCCCCCTTTGATCATCCCGATATCGCCCATTCCATTCTCTCATGCTTGCATTAGATTTTGCTATTGTTATTGTTTGCTCCTATTCTGATGCATAGCCTGCTTTTGTAACCTGCTTATTGTTACCTACCTGCTTATCCTAAACCGATTAGTATAGGTTGGTTAGTAATCCATCAGTGACCCCCACCTTGTCCTTGTTGCCCTTGCTTCATCAGCGAAGACCCGATAACGGGATCGAAGACCAGGCCCCGGCACCGCACATCACTTTCCCCTTAGTTGCTCGACACTACTGGGTTACTATCGAGTACCGAGGGTGAGACGTCATCAGCACTTCTGATGTTAACCCTGTAGTGTAGCTATTCGGTCGTGGTAATCGAGGGTGATTTCCTCCTTAACCACTTCCGATACGACTCTGTCGTGCAACCCCTCAAGGGTGAACCTCGAGGGTGGATCCTCTTACGTTCACCTTGATGATTACATCGAGTGGCATTCACCGGGGGTGATTCCTCGGGTTTTCCCCTTGATGTTTGGACACACAGATACTTGGACTTTACAGCTGTTACTTGGAAAGGCGGGTCGACCCTGAGAGGTACCCGTGAGTGATGTGGAGACGGGTTGACCTGGAGGGTGCCCGCGAGATAATTACGAGGCGTGGCCGGGCATTCCTAGCCCTTGCCGCAAGTCCTCGAGACGGGGCGACGGGGTCACATCTTTCGTGAGTCTCTGCTTGTTACCGCGCGTTCCTAATCCACTACGATTTGGATATTTGATCCGAGGGGCCTCTGGCCTGATAGCACTAACCATCATGTGGGCATAGTATGGGTGTTCTGCGTCATATACATTAGCCGAAGCTTAATAGACGTCAGTGACTGAGCGGCGCGCGCCGGGTTGGACTGCGTAAGCACCTGCCTTTTTGAAGGAGGTAGCTAGGTCTGCTCATCGGCCACCCACGCAACGTGCTGGAGTTCCCGGGGCGATGGCCCATGACCCCTGGGGGCATAGGTTCAGTCCGGCGTGCTTGAACTCTCTATTATGCCTAGGTCGGGTTGCAGCATATTGTTTGGCCGAGGCCGGGCATGACCCGGGAAAGTGTTCCGACCGGAGTTAATCGAGCGTGGTGGGTAAGTTGGTGCACCCCTACAGGGAAGAAAACATCTATTGATAGCCTATCCTACGGTAACGGACACTTGGAGTTGTATCCCGATCGATACAACTAGAACTGGATACTTGAGATGAGAAATGGATAGTATGGCTCTGGGATTGCTTTCTCGTAGGGAGTAGAGAAACGATCTCTGGCTGAGGTTGATAACACTACTACTACTTTACTTTATGCTACTCTTATTTCTCTTCTGATGCTGCAAGATGTTTGGTGCTGCTTGAAGATGCTAGTCTTCGATAGGCAAGGCTTTCCCCTTCTCTTCTGACATTCTGCAGTTCAGTCCACATATACTACCCATTTCATTGACACCGATGCATATGTAGTGTAGATCCTTGCTTGCGAGTAATTTGGATGAGTACTCACGGTTGCTTTGCTACCCCCTTCCCCCCTCCCTTCTTTCTTCTTTCCGATTGTCGCAACCAGATGGTGGAGCCCAGGATCCAGACGACCTCTCCGACGACTACTACTACCCCAAGGGTGCCTACTACTACGTGGAGACCGCTGACGACCAGGAGTAGTTAGGAGGCTCCCAAGCAGGAGGCCTTGCCTTTTCGATCGATGTCGCTTTTGTGCTAGCCTTCTTAAGGCAAACTTGTCTAACTCATGTCTGTACTTAGATATTGTTGCTTTCGCTGACTTTTGTATTTTCAAGCTTATGTATTCGAGCCCTCGAGGCCCCTGGCTTGTAATATAAAGCTTGTATTATTTTAATTTGTGTCTAGAGTTGTGTTGTGATAGCTTTCCGTGAGTCCCTGATCTTGATCGTACACATTTGCGTGTATGATTAGTGTACGATTGAATCGGGGGCGTCACAGAGGGGCTTTGTGCTACTTCCGGCAGCCTCTCCTCTGCCGAGCGCGCTCAGTAAGAGGCAGAGGAGGAGGAGGAGCCTACCGACGAGCTGGAGAAACGCAATACGGTGCCTACCGCTGCTGCACGTTCAGCGATGCTCGCCAGCTCGAATGCCCACTGTCGCTCCAGACGATCCTTCTCGAAGCGGCCGGACTGCTTGGAGATCTCCTGATTCCTCGCCTCTGCGTTGGCATGTGTTGCGGCCACGGCTGCGGTAAGGCTCTTTGCGTGCTCGACGAGGCGCTCCTCCGCCTCCCGCAGGAACTCGATGTAGTGCGCAAGGTCGCTGACGCACGTGCGGTCCTCCACCTCCGCCTCCCTCCTTCGGGCGGCGGTGGCGGAGCGGGTGATGATCCCGGCGGTCGGCGGTCGGCGGTGGGCTGGCGGCCGACGATGGGGTGGCAGCCACGATGGTGTAGCCTCCCAGCTGGAGCTGTCCTCTGATGACGGCGGAGTGGCTGAGCGACGACGACGTACCGGTGCCATTGGCGATTGTGGGAGAAGCAGACGAGATAAGTTACAGGGAGGGAGGGGAAATGTGACGCAAGACTCGCCGGCCATGAGGGTTTTTATAGCAGGCCAGTAAGCATTGGGATTTTGGGGGATTTCACCAAGTCGGGCGGGAAGCTTACGCGGGAACCTGCGAGGTTGCGCGGGAACGGGCTCACCGACGATAAATTGGCGCCACCGTTTGGCCAAAAGAACGCCCCCACTCGCCGCGCAAGCTTGCGCTGTAAACCGTCTGCGGTAGCGGGGTGACAAGACGTGCGAGAGGAGGACGAAATGACACGTACACATGCTGTTAATACAAAAAAACGTTTGTGATTTAATTACCTCCTATACCCCCGTCCTGGTTTATAAGTAGGATTTAACTAATAAAATACGAATGCATGTCGCCAAAGATTATATCGTTGGAGTCGTATTTGAACATAGTTTCCAGCTATACAATTTTTGTAAGATGCATTAACACTTTTTTGGTTAAATTTAAGGTTATATACCAGCAAGCGTTTGCCCGCAACACACACGGCTTATTCCATAACAAACAGCTCGGATGGATCAACTGTATGCCACGTATCGCACACGCAACTCTTATCTGATTCGTGCTTGATGTCTCCGACATCGCTCGCACAGTTCGTCTTATTTGCCACGTATCACTGCACCGGCCTCTGCTCGCGTCCCTCGGCAACCTCTGCTCACTGTTAGGCGCCGCAGCGCGCTGTGCTCGCCGTTAGGTGCCGCGGCGTGCGCTGCTCGCGTCTGTTGGCGCGCTTGGCTTGTGGACAGCTTTTCCTTGCGCGTTCAACTGCTATATGCATATATATATGGTTGCTCGCCGTTGAGGCGACCGCGGAGCACTCTGCTCGCGTCCCTCCGTGCGCGCTCTGCCAGCGGTTCGGCGTGTGCACGATCACGTCGGGGGGCCCATATGCATGCGGTTGCGCCACGCGCGTTGCCACGCGATGCAGTTACATGCGGCACGATGGAGTTACGTGCTTCAAATTAGAACTGCCATCAGGGCCTGCCGATATTCCTGGCCGTCCGGCTTCCCCTTTAATTCCCGCGGCCATTATAACCTTCAACCTTTCGATCGCGCCCCACAACACAACAAGCACACCCACGACGACACATGGAGAGGGGATGTCCAGCGGCGCTCCAATGGAGTTTGGCGAGCATACAGTGGAGACCCATGCGAGGAAGACGGATCTCTCGGTGGGTGTACACCATCGACCCGACCGTGGTGGACGACTACATCAACAGCGTTGAGCAGTTGCTTGCTCGAGACAAGTACAAGGTGGTCGGCATCGACCTCCAGTACACCGCCGGTCTTCCCAGCATAGATCAGAAGGTTGTCGTCGCCTAGTTGTGCGTGCGCCATCATGTCCTCATCTACCACGTACTACTGCATGGTCACAGAGCCTTGCGACCGTTTCAACAGGTTTGTCAACAGCACCGACTACAAGTTCGCCATGGTGGAAACCAAAGATGATGTAAACGCACTGAGTGTTACGCGCTTGGCCTGCAAGAACCTTATCGAAATCTGTGACCACTACAGGGTCTGGGGCAGCACGAAGGACTCCCTGGTCGAACTCGCCTCGGCCATCATCGACCCCTACTACGAAAAGATGAAGCAGGATGCCCAGAGAACAAGTCCCCTATCCTGGCACAGGGCCTGGATGCGGCAACTGGATGAACCTCACCTCAGGTTCGCGGCCAAGAGTGTGTACACATGCTACGAGATGCACAGGCGGATCGTTGTGAAGGAAATATGCCCTAGAGGCAATAATAAAGTTATTATTTATTTCCTTATATCATGATAAATGTTTATTATTCATGCTAGAATTGTATTAACCGGAAACATAATACATGTGTGAATACATAGACAAACAGAGTGTCACTAGTATGCCTCTACTTGACTAGCTCATTAATTAAAGATGGTTATGTTTCCTAACCATAGACATGAGTTGTCATTTGATTAACGGGATCACATCATTAGGAGAATGATGTGATTGACTTGACCCATTCCGTTAGCTTAGCACACGATCGTTTAGTATTCTGCTATTGCTTTCTTCATGACTTATACATGTTCCTATGACTATGAGATTATGCAACTCCCGTTTACCAGAGGAACACTTTGTGTGCTACTAAACGTCACAACGTAACTGGGTGGTTATAAAGGTGCTCTACAGGTGTCTCTGAAGGTACTTGTTGGGTTGGCGTATTTCGAGATTAGGATTTGTCACTCCGATTGTCGGAGAGGTATCTCTGGGCCCACTCAGTAATGCACATCACTATAAGCCTTGCAAGCATTGTAACTAATGAGTTGGTTGCGGGATGATGTATTACGGAACGAGTAAAGAGACTTGCCGGTAACGAGATTGAACTAGGTATTGAGATACTGACGATCGAATCTCGGGCAAGTAACATACCGATGACAAAAGGAACAACGTATGTTGTTATGCGGTGACCGATAAAGATCTTCGTAGAATATGTGGGAGCCAATATGAGCATCCAGGTTCCGCTATTGGTTATTGACCGGAGACGTGTCTTGGTCATGTCTACATTGTTCTCGAACCCGTAGGGTCCACACGCTTAAAGTTCGATGACGGTTATATTACGAGTTTATGTGTTTTGATGTACTGAAGGTAGTTTGAAGTCCCGGATGAGATCGGGGACATGACGAGGAGTCTTGAAATGGTCGAGACGTAAATATCGATATATTGGACGACTATATTCGGACATTGGAAAGGTTCCGAGTGATTCGGGTATTTTTCGGAGTACCGGAGAGTTACGGGAATTCGCCGGGGAGTATATGGGCCTTATTGGGCTTTAGGGGAAAGAGAGAGGAGAGGCTGCGCCCCCCCTCCCCAAGGCCTAGTCCGAATTGGACTAGGGGGAGGGGCTGCGCCCCCTCCTTCCTTCTCTTGTCTCTTCCCTTTCCTTGACTCCTACTCCTACTACTTGGAAGGGGGAATCCTACTCCCGGTGGGAGTAGGACTCCTCCTAGGGCGCGCCATAGAGAGGGCCGGCCCTCCCCCTCCTCCACTCCTTTATATACGGGGAGGGGGGCACCCCTTGGAGACACAACAATTGATCTCTTGATCTCTTAGCCGTGTGCGGTGGCCCCCTCCACCATAATTCACCTCGATAATATCGTAGCAGTGCTTAGGCGAAGCCCTGCGTCGGTAGAACATCATCATCGTCACCACCCCGTCGTGCTGACGAAACTCTCCCTCAACACTCAGCTGGATCGGAGTTCGAGGGACGTCATCGAGTTGAACGTGTGCAGAACTCGGAGGTGTCGTGCGTTCGGTACTTGATCGGTCGGATCGTGAAGACGTACGACTACATCAACCGCGTTGTGCTAACGCTTCCGCTTTCGGTCTACGAGGTACGTGAACACACTCTCCCCTCTCGTTGCTATGCATCACCATGATCTTGCGTGTGCGTAGGAATTTTTTTGAAATTACTACGTTCCCCAACAGTGGCATCCGAGCCTGGTTTTATGCGTAGATGTCATATGCACGAGTAGAACACAAGTGAGTTGTGGGCGATATAAGTCATACTGCTTACCAGCATGTCATACTTTGGTTCGGCGGTATTGTTGGATGAAGCGGCCCGGACCGACATTACGCGTACGCTTACGCGAGACTGGTTCTATCGACGTGCTTTGCACACAGGTGGCTGGCGGGTGTCAGTTTCTCCAACTATAGTTGAACCGAGTGTGGCTACGCCCGGTCCTTGTGAAGGTTAAAACAGCACTAACTTGACGAAATATCGTTGTGGTTTTGATGCGTAGGTAAGAACGGTTCTTGCTCAGCCCGTAGCAGCCACGTAAAACTTGCAACAACAAAGTAGAGGACGTCTAACTTGTTTTTGCAGGGCATGTTGTGATGTGATATGGTCAAGACGTGATGAGATATAAGTTGTTGTATGAGATGATCATGTTTTGTTGAAGTTATCGGCAACTGGCAAAAGTTTTATGGTTGTCTCTTTATTGCATAAGATGCAAGCGCCAAATAATTGCTTTACTTTATCGCTATGCGATAGCAATAGTTGCAAGAGCAATAGTTGGCGAGACGACCATGTGACGACACATTGATATAGATCAAGATGATGGAGATCATGGTGTCATGCCGGTGACGATGGAGATCATGACGATGCTTTGGAGATGGAGATCAAAGGCACAAGATGATGATGGCCATATCATGTCACATATTATGATTGCATGTGATGTTTATCTTTTATACATCTTATTTTGCTTAGTTCGACGGTAGCATTATAAGATGATCTCTCACTAAATTATCAAGGTATAAGTGTTCTCCCTGAGTATGCACCGTTGCGAAAGTTCTTCGTGCTGAGACACCACGTGATGATCGGGTGTGATAGGCTCTACGTTCAAATACAACGGGTGCAAAACAGTTGCACACGCGGAATACTTAGGTTAAACTTGACGAGCCTAGCATATAACAGATATGGCCTCGGAACACTGAGACCGAAAGGTCGAGCGTGAATCATATAGTAGATATGATCAACATAGTGATGTTCACCATTGAAACTACTCCATCTCACGTGATGATCGGACATGGTTTAGTTGATTTGGATCACGTGATCACTTAGAGGATTAGAGGGATGTCTATCTAAGTGGGAGTTCTTAAGTAATATGATTAATTGAACTTTAATTTATCATGAACTTAGTCCTGGTAGTATTAGCATATCTATGTTGTAGATCAATAGCTCGCGTTTAGCTTCCCATGTTTATTTTGATATGTTCCTAGAGAAAACTAAGTTGAAAGATGTTAGTAGCAATGATGCGGATTGGATCCGTGATCTGGGGATTATCCTCATTGCTGCACAGAAGAATTATGTCCTTGATGCACCGCTAGGTGACAGACCTATTGCAGGAGCAAATGCAGACGTTATGAACGTTTGGCTAGCTCAATATGATGACTACTTGATAGTTTAGTGCACCATGCTTAAAGGCTTAGAATCGGGACTTCAAAGACGTTTTGAACGTCATGGACCATATGAGATGTTCCAGGAGTTGAAGTTAATATTTCAAGCAAATACCCGAGTTGAGAGATATGAGGTCTCCAACAAGTTCTATAGCTAAAAGATGGAGGAGAATAGCTCAAGCAGTGAGCATGTGCTCAGATTGTCTGGGTACTACAATCGCTTGAATCATGGGAGTTAATCTTCCAGATAAAATAGTGATTGACAGAATTCTCTAGTCACCATCACCAAGTTAGTAGAACTTCGTGATGAACTATAGTATGCAAGGGATGACGAAAACAATTCCCAAGCTCTTCGCAATGCTAAAATCGGCGAAGGTAGAAATCAAGAAAAACATCAAGTGTTGATGGTTGACAAGACCACTAGTTTCAAGAAAAGGGGCAAAGGGAAGAAGGGGAACTTCAAGAAGAACGGCAAGCAAGTTGCTGCTCAAGTGAAGAAGCCCAAGTCTGGACCTAAGCCTGAGACTAAGTGCTTATGCTGCAAAGGAACTGGTCACTGGAAGCGGAACTACCCCAAGTATTTGGCAGATAAGAAGGATGGCAAAGTGAACAAAGGTATATTTGATATACAGATTATTGATGTGTATTTTACTAGTGTTCGTAGCAACCCTTCGGTATTTGATACTGGTTCAGTTGCTAAGAGTAGTAACTCGAAACGGGAGTTGCAGAATGAACAGAAACTAGTTAAGGGTGAAGTGACGATGTGTGTTGGAAGTAGTTCCAAGATTGATATGATCATCATCGCACACTCCCTATACTTTCGGGATTAGTGTTGAACCTAAATAAGTGTTATTTGGTGTTTGCGTTGAGCATGAATATGATTTGATCATGTTTATTGCAATACGGTTATTCATTTAAGTTAGAGAATAATTGTTGTTCTGTTTACATGAATAAAACCTTATATGGTTACACACCCAATGAAAATGGTTCGTTGGATCTCGATCGTAGTGATACACATATTCATAATATTGAAGCCAAAAGATGCAAAGTTAATAATGATAGTGCAACTTATTTGTGGCACTGCCGTTTAGGTCATATTGGTGTAAAGCGCATGAAGAAACTCCATGCTGATGGGCTTTTAGAATCACTTGATTACGAATCACTTGATGCTTGCGAACCATGCCTCTTGGGCAAGATGACTAAAACGCCGTTCTCCGGAACAATGGAGCGAGCAACAGATTTGTTGGAAATCATACATACTGATGTATGTGGTCCGATGAATATTGAGGCTCGCGGCAGGTATCGTTATTTTCAGACCTTCACAGATGATTTGAGCAGATATGGGTATATCTACTTGATGAAACATAAAGTCTGAAACATTTGAAAAGTTCATATAATTTCAGAGTGAAGTAGAAAATCATCGTAACAAGAAAATAAAGTTTCTACGATCTGATCGTGGAGGAGAATATTTGAGTTACGAGTTTGGTCTTCATTTGAAACAATGCGGAATAGTTTCGCAACTCACGCCACCTGGAACACCACAGCGTAATGGTGTGTCCGGACGTCATAACCGTACTTTATTAGATATGGTGCATCTATGATGTTTCTTACCAATCTACCACTATCGTTTTGGGGTTATGCATTAGAGACAGCTGCATTCACGTTAAAAAGGGCACCATCTAAATCCGTTGAGATGACACCTTATGAACTGTGGTTTGGCAAGAAACCAAAGTTGTCGTTTCTTAAAGTTTGGGGTTGCGATGCTTATAAGAAAAAGTTTCATCCTGATAAGCTCAAACCCAAATCGGAGAAATGTGTCTTCATAGGATACCCAAAGGAGACAGTTGGGTACACCTTCTATCACAGATCCGAAGGCAAGACATTCGTTGCTAAGAATGGATCCTTTCTAGAGAAGGAGTTTCTCTCGAAAGAAGTGAGTGGGAGGAAAGTAGAACTTGATGAGGTAACTGTACCTGCTCCCTTATTGGAAAGTAGTTCATCACAGAAATCTGTTCCTGTGACTACTATACCAATTAGTGAGGAAGCTAATGATGATGATCATGTAACTTCAGATCAAGTTACTACCGAACCTCGTAGGTAAACCAGAGTGAGATCCGCACCAGAGTGGTACGGTAATCCTGTTCTGGAGGTCATGTTACTTGACCATGACGAACCTACGAACTATGAGGAAGCGATGATGAGCCCAGATTCCGCGAAATGGCTTGAGGCCATGAAATCTGAGATGAGATCCATGTATGAGAACAAAGTATGGACTTTGATTGACTTGCCCAATGATCGGCGAGCCATTGAGATTAAATGGATCTTCAAGAGGAAGACGGACGCTGATAGTAGTGTTACTATCTACAAAGCTAGAATTGTCGCAAAAGGTTTTCGACAAGTTCAAGATGTTGACTACGATGAGAGTTTCTCACTCGTATCTATGCTTAAGTCTGTCCGAATCATGTTAGCAATTGCCGCATTTTATGAAATCTGGCAAATGGATAACAAAACTGCAATCCTTAAATGGATTTATTAAAGAAGAGTTGTATATGATGCAACCAGAAGGTTTTGTCAATCCTAAAGGTGCTAACAAAATATGCAAGCTCCAGCGATCCATCTATGGACTGGTGCAAGCATCTCGGAGTTGGAATATACGCTTTGATAAGTTGATCAAAGCATATAGTTTTATACAGACTTGCGGTGAAGCCTGTATTTACAAGAAAGTGAGTGGGAGCACTACAACATTTCTGATAAGTATATGTGAATGACATATTGTTGATCGGAAATAATGTAGAATTATTCTGCAAAGCATAAAGGAGTGTTTGAAAGGAGTTTTTCAAAGAAAGACCTCGGTGAAGCTGCTTACATATTGAGCATCAAGATCTATAGAGATAGATCAAGACGCTTGATAAGTTTTTTCAATGAGTACATACCTTGACAAGATTTTGAAGTAGTTCAAAATGGAACAGTCAAAGAAAGAGTTCTTGCCTGTGTTACAAGGTGTGAAATTGAGTAAGACTCAAAGCCCGACCACGGCAGAAGATAGAAAGAGAATGAAAGTCATTCCCTATGCCTCAGCCATAGGTTCTATAAAGTATGCCATGCTGTGTACCAGATCTATTGTATACCCTACACTGATTTTGGCAAGGGAGTACAATAGTGATCTAGGAGTAGATCACTGGACAGCGGTCAAAATTATCCTTAGTGGAATAAGGATATGTTTCTCGATTATGGAGGTGACAAAAGGTTCGTCGTAAAGGGTTACGTCGATGCAAGTTTTGACACTGATCCAGATGACTCTAAGTCTCAATCTGGATACATATTGAAAGTGGGAGCAATTAGCTAGAGTAGCTCCGTGCAGAGCATTGTAGACATAGAAATTTGCAAAATACTTACGGATCTGAATGTGGCAGACCCGTTGACTAAAATTCTCTCACAAGCAAAACATGATCACACCTTAGTACTCTTTGGGTGTTAATCACATAGCGATGTGAACTAGATTATTGACTCTAGTAAACCCTTTGGGTGTTGGTCACATGACGATGTGAACTATGGGTGTTAATCACATGGTGATGTGAACTATTGATGTTAAATCACATGGCGATGTGAATCTAGATTATTGACTCTAGTGCAAGTGGGAGACTGAAGGAAATATGCCCTAGAGGCAATAATAAAGTTATTATTTATTTCCTTATATCATGATAAATGTTTATTATTCATGCTAGAATTGTATTAACCGGAAACATAATACATGTGTGAATACATAGACAAACAGAGTGTCACTAGTATGCCTCTACTTGACTAGCTCGTTGATCAAAGATGGTTATGTTTCCTAGCCATAGACATGAGTTGTCATTTGATTAACGGGATCACATCATTAGGAGAATGATGTGATTGACTTGACCCATTCCGTTAGCTTAGCACTCGATCGTTTAGTATGTTGCTATTGCTTTCTTCATGACTTATACATGTTCCTATGACTATGAGATTATGCAACTCCCGTTTACCGGAGGAACACTTTGTGTGCTACCAAACGTCACAACGTAACTGGGTGATTATAAAGGTGCTCTACAGGTGTCTCCGAAGGTACTTGTTGGGTTGGCGTATTTCGAGATTAGGATTTATCACTTCGATTGTCGGAGAGGTATCTCTGGGCCCACTCAGTAATGCACATCACTATAAGCCTTGCAAGCATTGTAACTAATGAGTTAGTTGCGGGATGATGTATTACGGAACGAGTAAAGAGACTTGCCGGTAACGAGATTGAACTAGGTATTGAGATACCGACGATCGAATCTCGGGCAAGTAACATACCGATGACAAAAGGAACAATGTATGTTGTTATGCGGTTTGACCGATAAAGATCTTCGTAGAATATGTGGGAGCCAATATGAGCATCCAGGTTCCGCTATTGGTTATTGACCGGGGACGTGTCTCGGTCATGTCTACATTGTTCTCGAACCCGTAGGGTCCGCACGCTTAAAGTTCGATGACGGTTATATTATGGGTTTATGTGTTTTGATGTACCGAAGGTAGTTCGAAGTCCCGGATGAGATCGGGGACATGACGAGGAGTCTCGAAATGGCTGAGACGTAAAGATCGATATATTGGACGACTATATTCGGACATCGGAAAGGTTCCGAGTGATTCGGGTATTTTTGGAGTACCGAAGAGTTACGGGAATTCGCCGGTGAGTATATGGGCCTTATTGGGCTTTAGGGGAAAGAGAGAGGAGAGGCTGCACCCCCCCCCCAAGGCCTAGTCCGAATTGGACTAGGGGGAGGGGCTGCGGCCCCTCCTTCCTTCTCTTCTCTCTCCCCTTTCCTTGACTCCTACTCCTACTACTTGGAAGGGGGGGAATCCTACTCCCGGTGGGAGTAGGACTCCTCCTAGGGCGCGCCATAGAGAGGGCCGGCCCTCCTCCTCCTCCACTCCTTTATATACAGGGAGGGGGGCACCCCTTGGAGACACAACAATTGATCTCTTGATCTCTTAGCCGTGTGCGGTGCCCCCCTCCACCATAATCCACCTCGATAATATCGTAGCGGTGCTTAGGCAAAGCCCTGCGTCGGTAGAACATCATCATCGTCACCACGCCGTCGTGTTGACGAAACTCTCCCTCAACACTCGGCTGGATCGAAGTTCGAGGGACGTCATCGAGTTGAACGTGTGCAGAACTCGGAGGTGTCGTGCGTTCGGTACTTGATCGGTCGGATCGTGAAGACGTACGACTACATCAACCGCGTTGTGCTAACGCTTCCGCTTTCGGTCTACGAGGGTACGTGAACACACTCTCCCCTCTCGTTGCTATGCATCACCATGATCTTGCGTGTGCATAGGAATTTTTTTGAAATTACTACGTTCCCCAACACGTTGAAATGAGGAAGTGCCTCGTTACCCAAATCGACGAGCCCGGATCGAGCCACAAGCAGAGCAAGCATCACAAGAAGTAGATGATGATCAGATTATCGTCTATGCTGGTTAATCATGCATGTAATATATAATTTACTTTATTGATGTATGGAAATATCATGTGTGTAGTAGCCACCTATGTAATTATGCATGTAATAGTTTACTTTGGTGTGTGCAAATGTCATGGTTGTAGTAGCCACCTATGTAAGTGGATGTTTAATTTGGTTATGCAAGCATGTCCTTATAAGTGTGTGTGTGTGTATATATATATGTTGTTGTTCTGTATGCAATCCCATCGCACAACACACATGTCTTATTAGCAGCAACCGTCTGTGTTATTATTGGTCTTCACACACATTTCTGATTACAGACCTGTTTGCCGCGTATCACACACATCTTGTTAAGTTGAACCGTTTCTGTTCTCATGTCTCAACGCAAACAGTTCATCCGAGTGAACCGCATGCCGTATATCGCACACACCTTCATCTGGCTGACCGTTTCTTTTGTGTTGCCTAATCACAAACAGTTCATCCGAGTGAACTGTATCTTGTATATCGCACACACCTCCATCTGGCTGCCTGTTTCTTTTGTTCCTCCTCATCGCAAAAAGTTAATTGAACTAAACCGTATGACGTGCATCGCACACGCAACTAAAATCTGAACCGTGTTTGATGGCTCCGCCATCGCAAACGTTTTGCACCTTTTTTGACGGGTTTTTACACCACCGTTTGCGATTATGACATCGCACACAGTTTCGTCGAAGGGTCTCTAATCGTAGTGTCGCGTTAGCAGCATCCTGCAGTAGTGCAGGCCCACTCTCGGTGATGACCGTAGTTTGAGGAGTTCATGTATTCACTATGTGTTAATGCTTTGTTCCGATTCTCTATTAAAAGGAGGCCTTAATATCCCTTAGTTTCCAATATGGACTCCGCTACCACGGGAGGGTAGGACAAAAGATGTCATGCGAGTTCTTTTAATAAAGCATGTATGACTATTTACGGAATACATGCCTACATTATATCGATGAACTAGAGCTAGTGCCGTATTGCCCTAGGTTATAACTGTTACATGATGAATATCATCCAACAAGTCACCGATCCAATGCCTACGAATTTATCCTATATTGTTTCTGCTAAGTTACTACTGCTATCATCACTGTTACACTTGCTACAAATTACTGCTATCACTGTTACTGTTACCGTTGCTGCTGTCACTACTATCAAAACTATCAAACTACTTTGCTATGATCACTTTGCTGAAGATAATTAATCTCCAGTTGTGGTTGAATTGACAACTCAGCTGCTAATACCTTCAAATATTCTTTGGCTCCCCTTGTGTCGAATCTATAAATTTGGGTTGAATACTCTACCCTCGAAAACGGTTGCGATCCCCTATACTTGTGGGTTATCAGTTAGTTGCGAGATGATGCATTACGGAACAAGAAAAGAGACTTGCCGGTAACGAGATTGAACTAGGTATGATGATACCGACGATTGAATCTCGGGCAAGTAACATACCGATGACAAAGGGAACAACGTATGTTGTTATGCGGTTTGACCGATAAAGATCTTCGTAGAATATGTAGGAACCGATATGAGCATCCAGGTTCCGCTATTGGTTATTGACCGGAGATGTGTCTCGGTCATGTCTACATAGTTCTCGAACCCGTAGGGTCCGCACGCTTAACGTTCGATGGCGATTTGTATTATGAGTTATGTGATTTGATGTACCGAAGGTTGTTCGGAGTCCCGAATGAGATCACAGACATGACGAGGAGTCTCGAAATGGTCGAGACATAAATATTGATATATTGGAAGGTTATATACGGACACCGGAATGGTTCCGAAGTGTATCGGGTATTTTCCGGAGTACTGGGAGGTTACCGGAACCCCCCGGGGATTAATGGGCCACAATGGGCCTTAGTGGAGAAGAGAGAGGGCCGGCCAGAGGTGGCGCCCCCCCCTGCCCAGTCCGAATTGGACAAGGGGAGGGGCGGCGCCCCCCTCCTTCCTTCTCTTCTCTCCTCTTTCCCTTCTTCTCCTACTTGACTAGGAAAGGGGGGGATTGATTCCTTGATTCCTACTTGGACTACGAGTCCAAGTAGGACTCCTCCCATGGCGCGCGCCCTCCTAGGGCCGGCCTCCTCTCCTCCCCACTTTATATACAGGGAGGGGGATACCCCATAGACACACAAGTTGATCTTTACCCATGTGCGGTGCCCCCTCCACAGTTTTACACCTCGGTCATATTGTCGTAGTGCTTAGGCGAAGTCCTGCGCCGGTAACTTCATCATCACCGTCGCCACGCCGTCGTGCTGACGGAACTCTCCCTCGGCCTCAGCTGGATCTAGAGTTCGAGGGACGTCACCGAGCTGAACGTGTGCAGATCGCGCAGGTGCCGTGCGTTCGGTACTATCGGTTGGATTGCGAAGACGTTCGACTACATTAACCGCGCTACTAAACGCTTCCGCTTTCGGTCTACGAGGGTATGTGGACACACTCTCCCCGCTCGTTGCTATGCTTCTCCTAGATAGATCTTGCGTGATCGTAGGATTTTTTTTTAAATACTACGTTCCCCAACAGATGCTACCTGACTGGGCGGGGTGGAAGGAAGAAGAAGGAAGAAGAAAGAAGAAGAGGAAATACACTTCCTATGTCTAATTCATTTGAAAAGGTTAAAATCGGAGATTGGATAAGGCCTGGCCACTTTCTTAACTTCTCGTATTTTAAAGAGTTAAAATGTTGAAGAGTTCTAGAATAGAAACTTGGCCAAATGGGCCGGTCTTAGCATGCCGACCCGATTGCCCTCGTGCCCGATCCGTGGTGGGCCTAGTCGACACGTTATAATCTGGCCGTTCCTGGCCGCGAGGCTATGCACGAGTGCCAGCACGGCACGACCCGTTTATTTTTATTTTATACAGCCCAATAGGCCTAATATAGGTCCAAAACATCCCGAATAGGCTGAATTTTACATTGATGGCGTGCCAAACGGCCCATGTAACATAAGGGCCGTGTCTGGGCTAGGAAGGGCAGCCTGTGTGCCGGCCCGGCACGGCCCGTCGTGTACTTGCCATGCCTGGCTGGGCCCGTATAACCCTGGCCATGCCGGGCCGGGCCATTTGGCCAGGTTAGGTTAGGATACGAGTTCGGCTATATTGGATGCTCTCGCCCTAAAGAAAAGGCTATATTTGCCTCAGAAAAAAAAAGGCTATATGGATGCTCTGAAAGCTGTAGCTTCCCCCAGCAACCCCAAGCCGTTGCAGTAGTGGCGTGGTGGGGTTCATCGGCGAACATCCCCCAACGGCGCTCATGCCATGTTCAACCCCGTCTCCGGCGATTGGCTCCTCGCCCACCTCAGCCGCGTGGTCCTCGACGACGACGCCCTCGCGCTCCTGCTCCTCCGCCTCGACAAGACTCTCTCCAGCCTCTCACTCCACCTCCTCGCACACTCCTGCAGGTTTGCCTCTTTTTCTTTTTCTTTTTCTTACAATCTTCCTAGGGTAGAGGTTCATCTGTCTGGCTTCCTTTTCCCTCGCAGAAAGAAAAACGGCAGATCTTCTTAGATTAGATTGATTTGAGCAGGAGCAAGAAGATCCTTTTTGGGACAATCCTTGATCTTAATTTAGATAATTAGGCTCCCCAATTTCGCTGTAGGGTGTTATGACTTCCGTCTTCCTTCCTGGAAGAGAACAACACTGATCATGGATCAGGACCAAGCATGGAATTTTTAGACAACATATTTTTGTGCTAGACTCTTGTTTAACACGAGTTAGGAATGTGTTCTTAATGTCTGTCTGTCGGTAAAATTCAGTTATACGTTAGCCGCCTTCTAAAACACCAATTTTTATTTGGGATAAAAATAAAAGGAGGGACTCAGCTTTCTCCAATTCTCAAATTCATGTGCATGCCAGCATATACAATTCCGTTTATTCTAAAAAAGGAAAAGGTTAATAGGACAGCAAAAGCTAATTGCAAGCTCGATGTCTTTTGCTCCTGTATACACTATCTTGGCAATCAAGCCAACAAATCAAAACGAGAGAAAGGAAAATGTGTGACCCAAGGGGTCAAGCAAAAGCACACCGAGTAAATCACCACCGTTGAAGTTTCAGCATCTGTTTTCCGTAGTTGGACTAAATCCGGTTACTCTTCTTGTAATCAGCACTGGGGAAGATCTTTAGGTGGTGGAATTAGAGTCTCGCTAGGTCTTTTCCCATTATCCACCACAAAGACCATCTTGAGTCCCCATGAAGTGTGCACCTCGAAATGGCAATGCATAAACCACACACCTGGAATAGAACAACATATCAAGGAACTCCTTCTAGTAAGCAGTAGGGTAATGTAGGATTGAAATCTCTACCTGGGTTGTCTGCCCTGAACCTGATTGCTGTCCAGCCTCCAGTAGGAACTCCAATGGTGTTTCTCTCAACGGGGTCGATGAGGTTAAATGTGGAAGGGGAGGCTTTGGGGTTGTAATTCCCAACACCCCTCCCGACGACAAAAAAGTTAAATCCATGCAGATGGATCGGGTGGCTTTCTGTTGATATGATCCCTGTATCCTGGAGTATGACCTGCACTGAAGCATTATATGGCAGCCTATGAACCCTGGTTCCTTTCATGGTTTGAAGGTTTTTGGGGCCGCTTCCTGTGTAGTTGAACTTGTGTGGTGGTGTTGCTGGGAAGTCTTCGGTGAAGACCCCTGGAATGCTGTAGTAACGGGCTTGGAGAATTGGGGTGGATGGCATAACGAATGTTGAATTGTTGATTGTGCCCACCACTCTGGTCCCATTAATGCAGTTTGCGCATGGATTGACACCCACACCGATGGTAAAGAAAAGCGAGTGTTCTACTGTCTGTGGCACATTGGCTGGGTACTCCTTGGAGTTGAGGCTTCGGAGCGACTCAGAGAATTTTGATGCAATAGGGGTGGCATTCTGTGGTGGTGGCTTGACGAGAGTGAGGCGCGCTGTGGCAGAGACAGTGTTAGCGTACTGCAAGGTAGCAGTGCCTGTTTTGTTGTCAACTTGTAGTGGAGCATCCAGGAAGGGAGAGACTGAGAGAAGGTAACGGCCAGCACTTTGGTCAGTAGTGACGAGGACGTTGGTGGTCTGGCCTGGAGTGATGAGCAGGATATCGGTTTTATATGGCTTGGTATAGACTGCATCAACCTCAACCACAGTTAGTCCGTGCCCGGCAATCTTGAAGAATAGGTCGTCATTCAGACCAGCGTTGATGATCCGGAGCATGTATGTCTTGCCATTTTCGACATCGAGATTGAATCCATCTGCATGAAACATTCATCAGGAAAGCAGTTTTTTACTCTATATGGAAATTTATAGACTTTGCAATAACAGGATGTAGTAGCACCTTCATTCATATACCTTGGGAGGAGGCACAATCAGACATCGGACCAGGGTGGCCATTGATGGTGTGGGAATCAGAAATATTGGGTCCTACTCCTAGTTGCATGGCCTGGTTGATTACAGTCTCTGTATCAGCTTTCCACCATTCACCTGCAGCGCATCATCAAGTAATTTCAGTGCTGAATGGGTTATTCTCGATTAATACCAATTATGAGGATCAAGTATACATATACCTAGGACAACAACTGCCTCCTTGTGAGGAGCAGGAAAGGGGTAGGGTACTCCAAGCTTGGGCAGTATGACAATAGCACCATGAACGGTAGCCCGCAGCCAGTTGATATGGGCATGCCATAGGAGCGTACCACGTTGGCCAGTAACGGTGAAATTATACAGAAAGCTGCTCCCTGGCTGGATTGGGCACTGTGTAATGTAGGCTGGTCCATCGTACCACCCAGTCCGGATTTGCCTTACCCCGTGCCTGATTATGATTCAGTTAGAAAGTTATATACGTATGTGTGCTGCATAAATACTCCCTCTGTAAAGAAATATAAGAGCGTTTATATTTCTTTACGGAGGGAGTATGTTGTATGAATTTTCTTTTATTTTAGCCTGTCTATAGAAAGGATGTGTCTTTGTTGAAAAAATGGAAAGGATGCGTGGTTCCTTAGATGAATGCAAAGGTAAAACAATGTTCCTTCTTGTAACGCTTCACTGGCATAACCTTTTTCCTTCTTCTTTTGCAGCAAATGAAAAATTATCATGCGTCAACAACATGCCAGAAAGATCGAGGCTGTCCATATGTGTGAGGGCATGCAGTTGCCACTTTGAGGTGGCAGTTTTCTGCTATAAATTGCAGCTGAAGCATGGAATGTCTTACCAGTGGATGGTAACGTTGTGAGGTGAATGATTGACGACCTTGACAAGAACGTCATCGCCTTCTCTTGCATAGAGGGTCGGCCCCGGGAACTTGCCGTTAACAGTGAGGATGGACTTGGTTGAGCAAAGCAGTGTCATGTTCCTCATAACCACCTGCACGAGTGAAACCATGGTAAATCATCACGGCAGCCTGAGTTCTGTAGCCGCCTCACGGTGTAAGGGTGAGCCGTTTTGTCTTTTTTATTGCCTCCTGGGGCAGGCTGGTTATTGTTATATTGCACCAGAAAGGAAAATGACATTTTGAAACTATGGCAAAGAAAGCATTGTACTCCATGTCGGGTTGTGTAAAGAGTGGTGCAATGCTATACGACCCTGGCTACATGCAGAAAAGAGCCATTAGCTATCTATTTCTCCTCCGAATGTATGTATATGTGTCTTTCTGATGAAAGCATATGCTGCTTTTGTTAAGATTCTCACATTGAACTTGTAGTGTCGGGTGATGGCATGGACGCTGAGAGCCTGAAGCAGGAAGCAGCTGGCCATGAGGCGGAGGAGCAGCTGATCAAGACGGCGAGGCATGGCCATGCTGCCTGGCACTGGCAGAGCCACTTGATCGGAGGAGACGAGGACGAACGACGATTCCTGTGAGCCGAGACGGTGCAGTATTCCTGGTTGCATGGAATGACAGGGCGACGCATGGTTTTAATGGCCCAGGGAGGGGGCTGGGGCGGTGTTGGGTTTCTAGCTGCCATGTCGTTTTTCATTTTAGGTGAGAAACCCTTGCTTGGCAAGGCTGGCTAGCTGTGCTGGGAATTGTGCGGATTGCAGGTAATTTCTTCTTGTGTTTTCACCTGCAGATATGCAAAGGTAGCTCCCAGTTGCACCGAGCTAACTCTTTTTACATACAAATTAGGTAATAATGTAGCCATCTGCAGGACTTGCAGTGCATCTACCTTTATCGATTTGGAGTTTGGTTCCATGTACCTGTCTCTGCCCACTGAGAAGAGCACTTGGGCTGTTAACCGGCCAGTGCTACTATGAACCTTGCTATACGTACGATAAATTCGTGCCGAACACTCCATACGATTAGAGACAGCCATGGATGATTCAGTTTGTGGGCCCTAGTATTTAGAGATGATCTCAGTCTGATCGTACTGTTGTCCGACGAGAAGGCATCGTACGCAGAGTAGTTTCGGTGCTACTATAGCTAGTACGAGTGTCGGTTAATAGCCATCAATCTTTAAGTAACTTGCAGTCCACTTCCATGTACTGCAAACGTATGTATGTTATGTACAAGCAACCCACAGCAACATGCACTGAACCTTATAGCCTAGCATTAGAGTTTAGAGCAAGCAGAATAAACACGGATCCTTGTGGCTATCTTTTGAAATTACATTAGCCGGATGTGACAAGTGAGCTAACTGGTAAGCTTAGTGGCGTGCAGAATGTCATGCCATTGTGTATGCATTAGATCATCAGATAACTAGCTATAGATACTATTGGGATTGATGTGTCGTTTAGATTGATAGACAGATTAGCTAGTGGCCGGTTTTTGTGTGTGCAGAAACAAATCAAGCAGGGACAAACGGGGTAATGGATTGATTGATGCGCGTAGTTGTCAGGTGTACAGAGACTACGAGAGAGAGGGGAATTGGATTTAGCCTAGGACATGAAGATGGAGATGGAGATGGCAACCACTTTTGGTGATGTGGAAGCGATGGATCATGGATATCTAGTAAGTGGTGCGTGTGCTTCAGCTTAAGCGTTTACGAGCCATGCTTCGGTACAATCCCCCCTCCACAAACCGTATAAGGATAGTATGGTCATTTGACCATCACGTGTAGACACCTCCGTATGTGACGAGTACATAGCAGATCCGTCGGCCCATCAGACAACTGGCGCACGTCCCCCCCTCCATCCTGGGCCTGGCCCATTAATTATTTTATTGTTTTAAAGCTTCAAAAAATAAATGGGTGAGCAGTATCGAACAGTGAACCTCTTGGTTTATCTCTACCTACAGTAACCAACTAGGACAGCGCCCTTGTTGTGCCTGGCTTCTTCTTTTATATATCTTGTTGTGCATCTTATCTGTCTGTTTTTCTTTTTGCCTTTTTTCTTTGGTTTATTTTTATTTATTTCTTCTTATTTTTCTATTTTCTTTTTTAATTTTCTTAAATTCGTGAACATTTTTTAAATCCGTGAACTTACCTTTTAAATCTGTGATGTTTTTTCATATGAATGAATATTTTTCAATATCGCAAACTTTTATCAATTTCATGAAATAAAATTCAAATTTTTTAACTTTTTAAAAAATCTTTAACCTTTTTTCAAGTCGATGAACTTTTTTGAATTTCACAAACTTTTATCAAATTCGTGAACTTTGTTTTGTCAAAATTATGAACTTTTTATTTTGCAAACTTTTTTTCCAAACCTGTGAACTTTTTGTCAAATTCTTAACCTTTTTTCAAACCGATGAACTTTTTTCAATTTCACAAACTTTTGTCACACTAGTAAGCTTGCGTTGCATGTCTCGGCTAACATATGTAATCATATATAGGATAGTCTTCCCTAAAAATAATAGGTTAACCCTATTGAAAATTTGAAATTTCACACGAAGTGTATAGTACCTAATTCTTAGCATACATAATTTGAAATATCATTCTTCATAAATCAATATTCCTTTCACATACATTTCACCCAAACAATTTGAATACCTAGAGCCGTGCGTGGCCATGGGAGATGGGATACTGATTTTTCTTTGACCAGGAAAGGATGCACCGTGATTAGTTTCTTATTTTGAGGGGCTGTGATTAGTGTCCTTGTGAGCAGCGTGCGGAACTTTGTTCCGCGGACGAGGCGTCCTCCTCGTTATTTGCTAATAACACATTCACGTTAGACTAGATCCATCTTAGGTGAAGGATTTAATTAAATGGATGTGATTGGGTGGTGTTGATTTATCGGTGTACATTTGTTTGAGTGTACATAGGAAGGAAAATGGTGTACTTTTCTGAAATTGATAAACCTTTTTTCAACCCGTGGACTTCGTGGCAGAAATTTTCCAACACCAACAGGGAAAACCAAAAATCTAGGTTTTTCGTTTTCGGTATCATTTTGTCTTTGATTTGTCGATTTTTAAGCCCACACCTAGCCCAAAGGGAAACAAAAGTTCATAAAACTAAAAAAAGTTCTTCGATTTGAGAAAAGCTCACGAATACGAGAAAAAAGATCACGAAATTGAAAAAAAGTTCATGGATTTGAAAAAAAAATCACGAATTTGACAAAAAGCTCACGAATTAAATACTTTTTTGCAGGAGGCCTCTCGGATGTGTCGGTCCATTGTCGCATGAAAACAGGGGATTTTAAAAAAAACTGTTTTAAGTACTTGTATAAATTCTAGATTTAAATAGTTTTTCATTCAAACATGGCATGGATGCCTATCATGAGCATGCCCACCTTATTGCAAAAGTTGGGGTCACTGAAAGATGTACAAACATAGACCATGTCAATAGGAAGGCCACAAGAGTCCATCTCAGAGCACATTGTTTACCGACATTCTTCAAATGGTCCCAATTTTTTCCATGGCATTGTATGAACAGTTCATGACACCATACCAAGTTGTTTTGGTTTCGACAAATTTTATATTTTCTGGAGTATTCTCGGTCAGAAAAGGCTGACACAATGGTCGACGTGTCACAACTTGCATACGGTGTTGCAAATCGTTCAAACCTAATATTGATGACTACCATGGGTATGCGTATGTCCACTAGCTTGAAAAAGTTGGTATTATTTTAAGAATGCCCAAACTAGACCATGTTCAATGGATTGTGTTCGGGTTATGCCAGAAGACTCCCTCTGAGAGCACGTTATTTTATCGACATCCTTCAAATGGCCCTGAATATTTTCCACCAACTTCTATTGCAATTTTAGGGCACCATGAAAGTTGTTTGAGTTTTCGATAATATTTCCAACGTTCACAGATTTGAAAACAAAGTTCACAATATTAAAAATAATATTTCCGAATTTCAAAAGTTCATGTATTTAAGAAAAGGTTCACGATTTAAAAACAGTTCGTGATTTAAAAAAATAGAATTAAGATCAAAATAGAATTGAAAAATAAGAAGGAAAATGGGACAAGCAAAAGCCCCCAAAAAAGAAAACCACAAATTTAAAAATTTGTTCATGTTTTGAAAGATGTTCGGAAATTGTTTGTGTTTTGAATTTATTTTTCACTTTCAAAATAAAA
This sequence comes from Triticum aestivum, assembly GCF_018294505.1. Lineage (NCBI taxonomy): Eukaryota > Viridiplantae > Streptophyta > Magnoliopsida > Poales > Poaceae > Triticum > Triticum aestivum. The sequence continues at coordinate 121,062,792 of NC_057805.1, forward strand.
TTGCTCAAATTTGGTTCACAAATTCGAAATTTTAAAATTGTTTGCATTTTTTAATAAAAGTTTCAGATTTTTCAGAAAATATTTCATATATATGTACGCTACTGTGTTTTCTTATATATTTCTCGCTAGAACGTAACACAAGCAGTGGTTTGTTGTAGTGGCTATCGGCATGTATTATTTGCTTGGAGGTCTTGAGTTCAAATCCTCATAATCTCTCCCTTTTCCTTGTATTTTTAGGCTGCGCTTATATTGAACGTGGTAGCTTAATGGGCCGCCCCAGCACCTGTCCAATTTGTATACGCGAGACGTAGACGTACTTTAGCAAAAGACCAACTGCTGAAAAAAAAGTTAAAAAAGACCATCCTGCCCTTTGTTATGAAGGGGTATGGGATAATCTGAGCCCTCGATGTGTTTAAGGGGGTGTACCGAAGCGGAAGTGTTCTAGTACTTCTTTTTTGCTTGAGTTTAACTGAGCCGTGGATCGCATCCTCTTGTCTAACTAGGCATCGCATTTGTTTTACCCTTCATCGATGCGTGACATTTGTCGAGTGGACAGAGCTTTCCTTTGATTGATTCAAAGCCAAGCTAGCTAGTACTTCGTCTCCACCTGGCTCGATAGATGGTCGGCAGGCATGTACTCTTCTCTTGTGCAACAGACTGAAAGTGGACGATAGAGTCTCTGGCGTCGCAGTCAAGTCCTGCACCGTAACTCCGACCTCACAGCCGTGCCAACAATATTATTATGCTTTATCGATCGCCGAGGAGATCAGGACAAGATATGATACTACTACATTTTTGATGTAACCAACACAACACTAGTAGCTTCTTAATTCCCTTGCCGTCACTGTTACCAACAACCTCGAATACCGATCGATCTGCATCTCCCTCTGTCCGTGCCTGCCTCACATTTTTGTCATCTTCCAACTGGTTATAGTAAATGAATCTTAACTGACATGCATGCATGTAGTACTAAGTTAATGCTGATCATGCGTTTCTGGTGCAGCCAAGAAAGGAGTAGATCTACCTGCCTAAATGTAAAATATGCAATTCCGCCTCAACAATTAGATAAGAACTGGCAACTAGTACTTCTGAAACATTTCTTCAAAATCTTGACAACCTTGCTAGTTGCTATATTGATCTAGAAATAACACATGAAACTTCTTTTGCATGTATAACACAGAGCCACAAGATGGTCTCTGAACATTGCAACGAAAAAAAGGTGTAAACTCCATCAATTGTATTGTACCACCTCCAAACATCTCAACATGCCATCCTCCACCTCAGGGAAAAGTGATTACTAGGTTTGTGTCAAGAGAATAAATAAAAAAAAATACGGTGCAAAGTGTAATTTAGGCCTAGAAAAACAGGCAGGTTCAGCTTCCAAATTCAAGCTTAGTGGTTATTTGCACTGATGGGGGGTTATTTGCACTGGTTCTGAAAAGAAAAGAAAAACAAGGTTATGCTGCACCATTTTTTTGTTGTTGTGGTATGATAGACCATTTTAACTTCAGAAGGAAACGGTTCATGAGATTTCTACGTCCTGCCACCGAGCCGACTAGAATTTGAATTCGATTTCCCATGAAACTGCGGGTGAGCGAGTGAAAACAAAAGAACTTGGAAACGGTGCAAAGCAAAGGCGATTCAAAAAGAAAGCAAATAGATACTGCTACTACTACCACTGCTCAGCGACTTGTCACGACAGACACTGTGCTCTGTCTGCTACAAACAATACTGGTAGTAGTAGTAGAATAGATAGATACTCGGTAGATAGATAGGGGATACGCCTGCACGGGTTGTCTTGCCTCTGCTTCCTTCTGTGCAGGATCGATGCCGCTGCAGGTCTTTCTTTTTCTTTCCACAGATTCGAATAGGATTCAGCTTTATTTTCTTACCCTCGACCATACCAGACAGTATATATTTGTCTGCTCTCTAACCGATGCTACGGATGGTAGCTCTGGCTCTGTCCATGTGCATGATGCATATGTTCCCACTTCTTTTTATCAATCCAAGAAACATCTACTGCATTTTAAACGGCAGCAAGATCATGCTTGGTTACACTTCTCTATTAATAAAAAGAATATATTAATGTCAAGAAGATATCGAAAAAGTCCAAAACAAACTTTGAATTTATAGACGGAAGGTAAATCAAACCCTGAACTTCTAATCCCTAAAATCAGCACACCAAAATCTCTGATCCCGATAAATTTCCAGCCTCGATGGCATTCCAAAACAGGGATCGTCGACGTGGCGTGTAACCCGGGATTCTTGGCTACGGCTGAGGGAGGGGGGCGCGGCGAGAATTTCGGCCAGGCCACTATACCACATCAAGGTAACTGGTTTTTGAAAATTTTGTGTTTTTAAATTTTTTGTTCAGAATTTTAGAAAAAATGTCCATGTTCACAAATTTTGTTCATAAATTAAAAAATATTCAGGAATTTCAGAAATTGTTTGTGTTTAAAAAAATTGTTTGCATTTTGATAAATGTTTGTGTTTTTCGAAATTTGTAAGCATTCAAAAAAATTCATATTTTAAAATTGTGGTCAAAACTTATTCAGAAGTTTAAAAATGTTCCTGTTTTACCTTTTGGTCATAAATTCAAAAACAATCGTGTTTTCGATTTTTTTTTTGGAATTTTCAAATTGTATTTGCATTTTTAAAAAGTATTCATGATTTAAAAAATTGTTGACATTTGTGAAAAAGTGTTTGGAATCCCAAAAGTTGTTCACATGTTTCGAAAAATGGTTGGATTTTCAAAAATTGTGTCATATTTTTCAAAAAATATCTTTGGAATTTCATAAATTATTTGTGTGTTTAGAAAAAAATAGTTGGCATTTCAAAATTATTAAAAAAATTCAAGAGACGTTCCTGTTTTTTCAAAAATGTTTTAATATATGAATGTTGCTATCTGTTCTTATATATGCTGCGCTATCTATCATCACTAGCAACCTTCAGGGCAAGTTGTTAGCTACGTGTGCTTCAAGTGCAAGGTCCCGAGCTTGAGTCATCTCAAGCTCGCTAATGCTAGTTTCCTAGTATTTTTGGACGCTCGTTATAGAAGACAAGTGGCTTAGTGTAGTTTAAAAAAATGTTTATTGTCATTATGGAAATGTAAAAAAGAATATTGCCATTACGAAAATGTACAATGTGTATTTGCAAAAATGTACAACGTGCACTTGAAACAAAAACGAGTAAAATCGGCAAAGAAACTGAAGAAAAGAAAACAAACAATACGAAGAAAGAAACAAAAGAAAACCAAAACTATAACAAAGAAAGAAAAAAGACATAAACAAGTGAAAAAAAAAAGTATATTTAAGGAAAAAAGAAAGTCGAATAAAACCGGTGGAAAAACAAAGAAAACCCAAAGCAAAAACAAATGGAAACGAAAAAAATAGAGCAGAGCTAGTGCCTAAGCGACTGCGCTAATGGGCCGGCCCGATTCATCCTAATATCCAACCAGACAGTCGACGATCCTAGGATTTGACTTGCGCGTTAGTGAATAGCAGCTAAACGCAAGGTTGCAAATAGACTGGGATCATAGAGTTTGGTGTGCTAATTTTCGGGATGAGAAGTTCGACTTAGCTTTCATCTATAAGTTCAAGGTTTGTTTTGGACATTCTCCAAAAGATATTAATGACATCCGGCCTATACACCAACATGACTTAAGAGCTACTTAAGAAATCCAAGATGCACACATCCAAATTCTTTAAAAACTACCACAAAAACAATTGCATCGAACAACGTCATCGCGGAGTTCAACCAATGAAGGTCGAACCTAGAGTTTTCACTCCTGCACTCAAAAAGCACCGCCTAGCCAACGTCGTCGTGAGCTGCCACCACATGTCCATCTATCATCACACGGTCGCACGATCATGCTAGACCTAGCCACATAACTAGAATCATGTCCATGTAACACATGCTGCCGAGCAGTACGGAAGGATGCCTGCCATCTCGATCAATCCAATGCCGCCTAGAGTCCAGACCTCCCATGCACCAAATTTAGGCCAATCACACGAGGCGCACTGAACAAGGGCGGAACCCACACGTCAAGCATAAGTTGAGTCGCCTAATCTACTGTCGCAGACGCCATCTTGGGCCATGTCGGGCACTCAAACCTCTGCGCCGAGTGAAAGAAAATCAATCACCAAGGTGCCCCCCAGAACCTACAATACGGAGGCTAAAACCTAGACATTACACCCCATAGAGACGGTTAGCAGTCCGTGTAAGTGCATCAAGTGCCCCCTTAGTGGTTTTGGAGTACTGAAGATAAACAGGTTGAGGGACTAATGTGTTTACGAGTGTACACAGGTGTTATAGTCCCTGAAAATTTGGTTTAACACATGAAAAACGGCCCCTAAAAATGTATTTCTTCAAGTGAAGAATTTGGTGATGAAATTGGTACGACCTTTGAAGAAATTGATGTGAAGACTTTGAAGCTTGAAGACTTTTGTTTTCATAGTTTTTTTCTTCTTATTTGAGTCATAGGAAAATTGTACTGTTAAAGGGGGTCTAGGTGAAACATATTTCTCATTTCCAAAGTGATGCTAAAAACCTTCAACGAGATCCTCAGTAGCAGCACCAACAACGACTTCATCTTTGAAGCTCATCACCCTTCCTTCTGCATCAGAAGCGAAGAAGGCTAAGGCTGCTGAGAAAGAAGCAAAGAAGAGAAAGGCGTCAGCTCCACCTATGCCTGAATCTGTGAAGAAATTGAGGACGGCCCCAATGTCTTCAAATGTTCCAATTGATGCTATACCACTTTCATCAACGCCCCCTACTCATACTCTTGAGAACCTTCAGATGGTCCCCTATGGGGTGGAATATCAAATTCCTCAAGCTGATGATGAAGAAGATACCCATTCTGCTGCTATCATAGAGCAAATGGATGAAGAGGTTGAGGTTGATGCTGATGTATCAAGGCCTCAAGAAAACTGCACCGACTCCTCAGCAAGCTCTGCTGAGTGAAGAACATGAAGAGGATGTGGATATTGACGGTGATACTACTCCTATGCATGATGAATATTGGGAAACCACTCACCCAAATTCACTCGTTACCACTCCCCTCACTCAAGTGCCAGAGTCGCCTGCGCGCACTGAAGAAATTCATATTGGTTATGCGGAAAGGCGACCTTCTCTTCAGACCATCCATGAAGAAATTCCAGCTGCAGCAGCTGATGAAATTACTCAAGATGACCCAATTTTCGATGTCGTCAATACATCTCCTCCGCGCGCAGATTCAATCCCCTTAGCTGACACAGATACAGTTCCAATAGCCACTGCTGAGGAGATTGCTAAATCACGTGCAATTACATCTTCGAATGATTCAACTGGCTCTCCCAGGCCCATCTTTGATTTGAGAACAAAGAAGCACAATCTTCAACTAGTTTCAGTGATGCCCAAGATTAGCAAAGGCCTCAGGCGGCCTAAGTTTGATAGTGCCAACTTCTTTGAAGAGAAGAATTTCTTCGTTGCCGAGACTCTCCCAAACTCAGGCGTCTGAGGTTCTGGAAGAACGCAGATAAATTTCTATGTCACTCTGTTGTTTGACAAGAACAAAGTGTTCCCGCATCGCCATATTCCTCATGTGGATATGGAGTCTATTCCCTGCTTCCAGCCTATGTTGTCTGTTCTTCATGATGTTGGGCTTCTCAGTTTTTGCTCTGACGTATGCGACTGGAACAAAGAGTTAATTCTTCAATTTTACGCAACTATGCATTTCTCAGGAAACGCTGATGACACTACAATTTGGGCTCTGGACTGGATGAGTGGGGACACTCACTACAAGGCACCCATTGACGAATTACTTCGTGCCCTTCCGGTTGATCCACCCCAAGAGGAAGCCAAGAAAATTTTATGAAGAACCTGAACAACCCAACCATCTGACGCAAGTGCTGATGAAACCCATGGCTGAAGGAAATGCTCCAAGAACAACCTTCCTGGTGAAGGATTTGATGTATGTGCCCAGAACACTTTATCGCATTCTGTCCAAGTCCCTTAGTCCCATCAAAGGTCACAATTCCAATACTGAAGAAGTTGTGGGAGTTATGAAGAATTTGTTATTCCACATCATTCATAGAACTCACATCAACATTCATGATTTCTTCTTGATGATTTTGTTCATAGTGGCACAGTCACCATTTGATCTGTAGCCATATGCTCCATGGATCATGAGATTCATCAGATCAAGATCTTCGTTTCCTTACAAGGCTGATCGTCAGAATCATCTCAGCTTCTGCCAGATGGTGAAGTTCTTCAGAGCACTTGATAACCCACAAGTTTAGGGGATCGTTTGTAGCCTTCTTCGATAAATAAGAGTGTCGAACCCAACGAGGAGCTAAAGGGAGAACAAATATTCCCTCAAGTTCTATTGACCACCGATACAAATCTACGCACACTTAGTGTTTGCTTTACCTAGAACAAGAATAAAACTAGAAGTATTTTGCGAGAAATAAAACTATGAATAAATTGCAAGACAGTAAAAGTAGATAGCTTTTGTCAACAAGAAAGTCATTTGTCCCTAGGCAATCGATAACAAGTACCGGTAATCATTCTTGCAATTTTACATGAGGGAGAGGCATGAGTGAACATACTTTCTCTACTTGGATCATATGCACTTATGATTGGAACTCTAGCAAGCATCCGCAACAACTAAAGATCACTAAGGTCGTGAAACCCAACCATAGCATTAAGTATCAAGTCCTCTTTACTCCCATACGCCATAACCCACTTATCCGTGTTTAGGCTGTTGTCACCCCCGCAAGACCGACAATAAGCAAACCATGAACATATTGCAACACCCTACAGCGGGGGCCCTCTGTTTGCGCGACACGGAGGGCACTGTAGGATAGCACCATAAATAAAATATAGACTTGAGCACCATGTTTAAGTAGAGATTACAGCAGAGAGAAGAGATGTTACACCGGTGCATAGAGGGGGAGAAAGTTGGTGTTGACAGTAGCAAGATTGTTGATGTGGATCGCCGTCATGATCCTTGCCCACGCGACGCTCCGGCGCCACCGGGAGAGAGGGGGAGAGAGCCCCCCTCCTTTTTCTTCTTCCTTGGCCTCCCCCTAGATGGGAGGAGAGTTCCCCCTCTGGTCCATGGCTTCCATGGCGACAGAGGGGCAGGAGCCCCTCCGAGATTGGATCTGCCTCTCTGTTCTCTTCTGTTTCACATTCTGTTTTCTGGCCCTTCACTGTTTCTTAAATTCCCGGAGATCCGTAACTCCGATTGCGCTGAAATTTTTACATGATTTTTTTCCATAAGTTATCTTTCTTGCGCCCGAAGAAGGGCCCCAACCGACTTACGAGGAGGGTATAAGACACCTGGGCGCGCCAGGGGGTGCCCGGCACGCCCTAGTGGGTTGTGGTCACTTTGGGCCCCCCTTTACGTTGATACCAAGTCCCAAAAATCACAAATATTTCAAAATAATTCTCCGTAAATTTTTATCGCGTTTGGACTTCAGTTCATATGGATTTTCTGCGAAACAAAACACATGCAACAAAATGGAACAGGAACTGGGCACTGAATCAATATGTTAGTCCAAATAAATCATATAAAATGTTGTCAAAAGTGTATAAAAGTTGTATAATATTGGCATGAAACAATCAAACATTATAGATACTTTAGTATAATAATGCAAATCACTACTTTAAGTATTGTTGCAAACCAATTCATATTTTGTTTTTGCATTGTAGGTACTGTAATATAACTTTTGCATGCTTCATACCACCGATATAATCGATAGTTTCATCAAAACAAGCAAAACAATGCATCAAAAATAGAATATGTCTTAAACAGGACAGTCTGTAGAAATCTGAACATCTACCATACTTCTATAATTCTAAAAATTCTGGAAAATTAGGACAAAATAAAAAATTGCATAGCCATAGTGTGCAAAAAGTTTCAGAACCTTTCGACGTTCCAGTAAAAAAAATGAAAATTCATGCGCCACAGCCAAAGTTTCCGTTTCTGCACCGCACATACCAACAAGCAATCTAATCATCCTAAAGGCAAATCTTGGCACATTATTTTTATAATACAATGAATTTGTTCAAGGGGATAATTATTTTTGTGAGAAACTTCCATGAAAAATTTACATTGTTTCCATGAGCATGAACACAAGTGTTCAAGGTCGACCCTCACTTCTCCAATGCATCACCTTTCAATCGCTTCTCTTTTGTCAAAAAATTATAAGTTCCCCTCTATATTTTGTTGTTTTTAAACTTTATAAAAGCACTCAACAGAATAAAATGACTCTCTAAAATTTCCGGGTTGTCTCCCTGGCAGCGCTTTCTTTAAAGCCATTAAGCTAGGCATAAAGTGCTCAAGTAATGAATCCACCCGGATCACAAGGTATATCAAAGTCAATTTTAATTAACAATGATTTGACATTTAGTAGTGAGCACAAAGCAACATACATCATGCAATGACAAAGTCTAACTCTCTTCCTATGCATCGGCATATCATAAAAGAACAATTCATTCACATCAAGTAAAGGCCAATACATAGCATAAGCAGTTTCTTGCAATTTTATCGTGTTGGAAACATAGAGAGGCGGAAATATAGTTCCTCTCTAATAACAATTGCAAGTAGGAGCAGCAAGCACATGCATATTATATTCATCAAAATCATCATGTGAGACGGTAAAAGGCAACCCATCAATATAGTGTAAACTTCATTAATAAGTGCAAACTTCTCCGATATAGTGTAGTTTGGAGAATTCAAAAAGATAATAGGACTATCATGTGTGGGTGCAATAGCAACAATTTCATTCTTAACATAAGGAACTATAGCAAGTTCATCTCCATAAGCATAATTCATATTGGCATCTTGGCCACAAGCATAGTAAGCATCAAATTCATCAAAAAGGGATATTTCAAAAGAATCAACGGGATCATAGCAATTATCATAGCACTCATCCTTCCTTAAGAACGAAGGGAAATTAAACAATGTATGAGTTGAAGAGTTACTCTCATTGGAAGGTGGGCACAGGTGATCAATCCGCTCTTCCTCCACTTGTTCTTCGCTCTCCTCATCATCTTTTTCATCCAATGAGCTAACAGTTTCATCAATTTCTTCTTCCATAGACTCCTGCAAAATATTAGTCTCTTCTTGGAAGCGGAGACATTCTCAAGAAATACATCAATATCGGAATTGTATTTATAATTATCATAGCAATATTTAAGGATAACAAAATTTTCAAGTTTATAAACTGAATCATCAAAATCTTCAAACTTTTCAAACAAAGATTCAATTTCATAAGCACCCTTAAAAGCAACAAATTCTTCTATTCGTTCCACATCATAATAATCATATCTACCATTACCATAAGAAGCCAAGGTTTCATATTCATTAAATTTGCATGAAAAGGGAAGGTCTGGAGCCTTCATCCTGGAGCAACAAGTATAATCATATCTCAAGCATAGATCTCCAGCATACCAATTCAACATATGAATTTGATCCCATAAAAGTTTCCCTTTTTGAGTCAAGTAATAATCCCTAAAGTATTCACGTTGATCCAACGTGTCTCCCATTATAAAGTTGAATGGGGTTTTCTAAGGATTATCAAAGTAGTGCATAATATTTTTCACATAATGAGCATCGAGGGTCTTAGGAGGTTCCCCATCTCCATGAGTAGCAAGTACCACTAATTTTTTTGGTGTTTCGTGTTGCATATCCATAACTAAAGATAGAGAACAACTTAGAACAGAAAAATAAATCTACTTAGTGATAAAGCAAACAAGCACACACGAGAATATTCACCCCACGCTATTGCTCCCCGGCAACGGCGCCTGAAAAGTGGTCTTGATTATCCACAAGTGTAGGGGATCGTTTCTAGCCTTCTTCGATAAATAAGAGTGTCGAACCCAACGAGGAGCTAAAGGTAGAACAAATATTCCCTCAAGTTCTACCGACCACCGATACAACCCTACGCACACTTAGTGTTTGCTTTACCCAGAACAAGAATAAAACTAGAAGTACTTTGCGAGAAATAAAACTACGAATAAATTGCAAGACAGTAAAAGTAGATAGCTGATACGTCTCCGTCGTATCTATAATTTTTGATTGTTTCATGCCAATATTATATAACTTTTACATATTTTTGGCAACAATTTATATGATTTATTGGACTAACGTATTGATCCAGTGCCCAGTGCCAGTCCCTGTTTGTTGCATGTTTTTTGTTTCGCAGAAAATCCATATCAAACGAAGTCCAAATGTGATAAAAATTTACGGAGAATTATTTTGGAATATATGTGATTTTTGGGAGGTGGAATCAACGTAAATGGGGGCCCATAGTGCCCACAACCCACCAGGGCGCACCTGGGGGTGCCAGGCGCGCCCAGGTGTCTTATGCCCTCCTCGAAGGTCGGTTGGGGCCCTTCTTCTGGCGCAAGAAAGATAATTTATGGAAAAAAATCGTGTAAATTTTTTAGCGCAATCGGAGTTACGGATCTTCGGGATTTAAGAAACGGTGAAGGGCCAGATCTGGGGAACGCGAAACAGAAGAGAACAGAGAGGGAGGTCCAATCTCGGAGGGGCTCCCGCCCCTCCGCCACCATGGAAGCATGGACCAGAGGGGGAACTCTCCTCCCATCTAGGGGGGAGGCCAAGGAACAAGAAGAAGGAGGGGGCTCTCTCCCCCTCTCTCCCGGTGGCGCCGGAGTGCCGCCGAGGCTAGGATCGTGAGGGCGATCTACATCAACAATCTTGCTACCGTCAACACCAAATTTCTTCCCCTCTATGCAGCGGTGTAACACCTCTTATCCCCGCTATAATCTCTACTTAAAAATGGTGCTCAAATCCGTATATTATTTCCCGATGATATTTGGCTATCCTACGATGTTTGAGTAGATCCGTTTTGTCCCGTGGGTTAATCGTGATCTTGGTTGGTATGATTGTATATTTTATTTATGGTGCTATCCTATGGTGCCCTCCGTCTCGTGCAAACGTGAGGGGTCCCCGCTGTAGGGTGTTGCAATACGTTCATGATTTGCTTATGGTGGGTTGCGAGAGTGACAGAAGCTTAAACCCGAGTAGGTGGCTTGTTGCGTATGGGATAAAGAGGACTTCAGACTTAATGCTATGGTTGGGTTTCACGACCTTAATGATCTTTAGTAGTTGTGGATGCTTGCTAGAGTTCCAATCATAAGTGCATATGATCCAAGTAGAGAAAGTATGTTAGCTCATGCCTCTCCCTCATGTAAAATTACAAGAATGATTACCGGTACTTGTTATCGATTACCTAGGGACAAATGACTTTCTTGTTGACAAAAGCTATCCACTTTTATTACCTTGCAATTTATTCATAGTTTTATTCTCGTAAAGTACTCGTAGTTTATTCTTGCAAAATAGTTTCATACTTGTTTTGGGTAAAGCAAACGTCAAGTGTGCGTAGAGCTGTATCGGTGGTCAATAGAACTTGAGGGAATATTTGTTCTACCTTTAGCTCCTCGTTGGGTTCGACACTCTTATTTATCGAAGAAGGCTACAAACGATCCCCTATACTTGTGGGTTATCAAGACCTTTTTCTGGCGCCGTTGCCGGGGAACAATAGCGTGGGGTGAATATTCTCGTGTGTGCATGTTTGCTTTATCACTAAGTAGTTTTTATTTCCTGTTCTAAGTTGTTCCCTATCTTCAATTATAGATATGGAACACGAAACACCAAAAAAATTAGTGGTACTTGCTACTCATGGAGATGGGGAACCTCCTAATACCCTCGATCCTCGTTATGTGAAAAATATTATGCACTACTTTGATAATCCTGAGAAAACCCCATTCAACTTGATAATGGAAGTAACGTTGGATCAACGTGAATACCTTAGGGATTATCGCTTGACACAAAAGGGAAACTTTTATGGGAACAAATTCATATGTTGCATTGGTATGCTCGGGAGCTATGCTTGAGATATGATTATACTTGTTGCTCTAGGATGAAGGCTCCACACCTTCCCTTTTCATGTGAATTTAATGATAATGAAACCTTGGATTCTTATGCTAATGGTAGATATGATTACTATGATGTAGAACGAATAGAAGAATTTGTTGCTTTTAAGGGTGCTTATGAAATTGAATCTTTGTTTGAAAAGTTTGATGATTCAGTTTATAGACCTGGAAATTTTGCTATCCTTAAATATTGTTATGATAATTATAAATTTAATTATGATATTTATGTGTTTATTGAGAAAGTCTCTATTGTCCAAGAAGAGACTAATATTTTGCAGGAGTCTATGAAAGAAGAAATTGATGAAACTGTGAGCTCATTGGATGGAAAAGATGACGAGGAGAGTGAAGAACAAAAGGAGGAAGAGTGGATTAGCTACCCGTGCCCACCTTCTAATGAGAGTAACTCTTCAACTCATACATTATTTAATTTCCCTTCGTGCTTACCGAAGGATGAATGCTATGATAATTGTTATGATCCCATTGATTCTTTTGAAATATCCCTTTCTGATGAACTTGATGCTTGCTATGCTTGTGGCCAAGATGCCAATATGAATAATGCTTATGGAGATGAACTTGCTATAGTTCCTTATATTAAGAATGAAATTGTTGATGTTGCACCCACACATGATAGTCCTATTATCTGTTTGAATTCTCCCAACTACACTATATCAGAGAAGTTTGCACTTATTAAGGATTACATTGATGGGTTGCCTTTTACTGTTGCACATGGTAATTTTGATGAATGTAATATGCATGTGCTTGCTGCTCCTACTTGCAATTATTATGAGAGAGGAACTACATCTCTGCCTCTCTATGTTTCCAACACGAAAGAATTGCAAGAAACTTCTTATGCTATGTATTGGCCTTTACTTGATGTGCATGAATTGTTCTTGTATGACATGCCAATGCATAGGAAGAGAGTTAGATTCATCATTGCTTGATATATGTTGCTTTGTGCTCACTACTAAATGCCAAATCATTGCTAATTAAAATTGGCTTTGGTATACCTTGGGATCCGGGTGGATCCATTACTTGAGCACTTTATGCCTAGCTTAATGGCTTTAAAGAAAGCGCTGCCAGGGACACAACCCGGAAGTTTTAGAGAGTCATTTATTTATGATGAGTTCTTTTATAAAGTTTAAAAACAAAAAATATAGAGGGGAACTTAAAAACTTTTTCACAGAAGAGAGGCGATTGGAAGTTATACATTGCAGAAGTGAGGGTCGACCTTGAACACTTGTGTTCATGCTCATGGAAACAATGTAGAATTTTTCCTGAAGATTCTCACAAAAATAATTATCCCCTTGTACAATTCCATTGTATTATAAAAATAATGTGCCAAGATTTGCCTTTAGGATGAGTAGATTTCTTGTTGGTATGTGCGTGCAAAAACAAAAACTTTGGCTGTAGTGCGTGATTTTACATTTTTTTATTGGAACGTCGAAAGTTTCTGAAACTTTTTGCACAGTCTTGCTATACAAATTTTTTCTTTTGTCCTAATTTTTCAGAATTTTTGGAGTACCAGAAGTATGGTTAATGTTCAGATTACTACAGACTGTCCTGTTTAAGACAGATTCTGTTTTTGATGCATTGTTTTGCTTGTTTTGATGAAACTATCGATTCTATCAGTGGAATAAGCCATGAAAAAGTTATATTACAGTAGCTACAATGCAAAAATAAAATATGAATTGGTTTGCAACAGTACTTAGATTAGTGATTTGCTTTATTATACTAATGGATCTTACCGAGTTTTTTGTTGAGTTTTGTGTGGATGAAGTGATCAAAGATCGAGGAGGTCTCGATATGAGGAGAAGGAGGAGAGGCAAGAGCTCAAGCTTGGGGATGCCCAAGGCACCCCAAGTAAATATTCAAGGAGACTCAAACGTCTAAGCTTGGAGATTCGCAGGAAGGCATCCCATCTTTCTTCAACAAGTATCGGTATATTTTCTTCTTCGTTTCGTTCATGTGATATGTGTAAAGCTTGGAGCGTCTTTTGTGTTTATTTTTCATTTTTCTTTTATGCACCATGCTGGTATGAGGTAGTCATGGTTGATTTATAGAATACTCATTGCACTTCACTTATATCTTTTGAGTATGGCTTTATAGAATGCTTCATGTGCTTCACTTATATCATTTGAAGTTTAGATTGCCTGTTTCTCTTCACATAGAAAACCGTTATTTGTAGAATGCTCTTTTGCCACTTATACTTATTAGAGCATGATCTTTTGTAGAAATAATTAAACTCTCTTGCTTCACTTATGTCTATTTAGAGAGTCAACAGGAATTGGTCAATTGCATGGTTAGTCATAAAATCCTACATAAAACTTGTGGGTCACTGAATATGATATGTTTGATTCCTTGCAATAGTTTTGCGATATAGAGATGGAATATGTGGGAGGTACTAGTAAACGGTTGTGGTTAGTAAGAATATTGGTGTTAAGGTTTGTGATTCTCGAAGCTTGCACGTATAGTCTCTCATTATGCTATGAAGTTGGAGCATGATTTATTATTGATTGTCTTCCTTATGAGTGGCGGTCGGGGACGACCGATGGTCTTTTCCTACCAATCTATCCCCCTAGGGGCATGCGTAGTAGTACTTTGCTTCGAGGGCTAATAAACTTTTGCAATAAGTATATGAGTTCTTTATGACTAATGCGAGTCCATGGATTATACGCACTCTTACCTTTTTGCAATTTGCTAGCCTCTACGGTACCGTGCATTGCCCTTTCTCACCTCGAGACGTGGTGCAAACTTCGCCGATGCATCCAAACCCCGTGATATGATACGCTCTATCACACATAAGCCTTATTATATCTTCCTCAAAATAGCCACCATACCTACCCCTATTATGGCCTTTCCATAGCCATTCCGAGATATATTGCCATGCAACTTCCACCGTTTGCGTTTTGATGACTTGAGCATTCATTGTCATATTTCTTTGCATGATCATATAGTTGACATAGTAATTGTGGCTCAGCCACCATTCATCATTTTTCATACATGTTACGCTAGATCATTGCACATCCTGGTATTGCCAGAGGCATTCATATAGAGTCATATTTTTGTTATAGGTATCAAGTTGTAATATTGAGTTATAAGTAAAAAAAATTGAGCATTGCCCCAGTGAGGAAAGGATGATGGAGACTATGATTCCCCCACAAGTCGGGATGAGACTCCGGACAATGAGAGAAAATAAAATAAAAAAGAAAAAAAAGAAAGAAAGAAAAAAAGAGAAAAAATAAAAAGAGAGAAGGGGCATGCTAGTTCCACACTTGTGCTTCAAAGTAGCACCATGTTTTTCATATGGAGAGTCTCCTATGTCGTCACTTTCATATACTAGTGGGAATTTTTCATTATAGGATTAGATGCACACCCACTTAGTTTTCATATTGAGCTTTCATACACTTATAGCTCTTAGTGCATTCGTTGCATGGAAATCCCTACTCCTCGCATTGATATCAATTGATGGGCATCTCCATAGCCCGTTGGTTAGCCGCGTCGGTGTGAGACTTCCTTACCTTTTTGTCTTCTCTATATTTACCTCTATCATCATACTCTATTCCACCCGTAGTGCTATATCCATGGCTTGCGCTCATGTATTGCGTGAGGGTTGAAAAAGCTGAAGCGCGTTAAAAAGTATGAACCAATTGCTCGGCTTGTCATCGGGGTTGTGCATGATAAATAATTTGTGTTAAGAAGACAGAGCATGACAAGACTATATGATTTTGTAGGGATATCTTTCTTTAGCGTTGATATTTTGAAAGACATGATTGTTTGTTGGGATGCCTGAGTATTGATATCTTTATGCCAAATTATAGACTATTGCTTTGAATCACTTATGTCTTAATATTCATGCCATGACTAGACATATGATCAAGTTTATGCTAGGTAGCATTCCACATCAAAATTATATTTTTTATCATTTACCTACTCAAGGACGAGCAGGAATTAAGCTTGGGGATGCTGACACGTCTCGATCGTATCTATAATTTTTGATTGTTTCATGCCAATATTATAGAACTTTACATATTTTTGGCAACAATTTATATGATTTATTGGACTAACCTATTGATCCAGTGCCCAGAGCCAGTTCCTGTTTGTTGCATGTTTTTTGTTTCACAGAAAATCCATATCAAACGAAGTCCAAATTCGATAAAAAATTAGGGAGAATTATTTTGGAATAGATGTGATTTTTGGGAGGTGGAATCAATGCAAATGGGGGCCCACAGTGCCCACAGCCCACCAGGGCGCGCCTGGGGGTGCCAGGCGCAACCAGGTGTCTTATGCCCTCCTTGAAGGTCGGGGGCCCTTCTTCTGGCGCAAGAAAGATAATTTGTGGAACAAAAATTTGTAAAAATTTCAGCGCAATCGGAGTTATGGATCTCCAGAAATTTAAGAAACGGTGAAGGGCCAGATCTGGGGAATGCGAAACATAAGAGAACAGAGAGGGAGATCCAATCTCGGAGGGGCTCCCGCCCCTCCACCGCCATGGAGGCCATGGACCAGAGGGGGAACTCTCCTCCCATCTAGGGGGGAGTCCAAGGAAGAAGAAGAAGGAGGGGCTATCTCCCCCTCTCTCCCGGTGGCGTCGGAGTGCCACCGGGGCTAGGATCGTGACGGCGATCTACATCAAAAATCTTGCTACCGTCAACACCAACTTTCTCCCCCTCTATGCAGCGGTGTAACACCTCTTCTCCCCGCTGTAATCTCTACTTAAACATGGTGCTCAACTCCATATATTATTTCCTGATGATATTTGGCTATCCTATGATGTTCGAGTAGATCCGTTTTGTCCCGTGGGTTAATCGTGATCTTGGTTGGTATGATTGAATATTTTATTTATGGTGCTGTCCTACGGTGCCCTCAGTCTCGCAGAAACGTGAGGGGTCCCCGCTGTAGGGTGTTGCAATACGTTCATGATTTGCCTATGGTGGGTTGCAAGAGTGGCAGAAGCTTAAATCCGAGTAGGTGGGTTGTTGCGTATGGGATAAAGAGGACTTGATACTTAATGCTATGGTTGGGTTTCACGACCTTAATGATCTTTAGTAGTTGTAGATGCTTGCTAGAGTTCCAATCATAAGTGCATATGATCCAAGTAGAGAAAGTATGTTAGCTCATGCCTCTCCCTCATGTAAAATTACAAGAATGATTACCGGTACTTGTTATCGATTTCCTAGGGGCAAATGACTTTCTTCTTGACAAAAGCTATCCACTTTTATTACCTTGCAATTTATTCATAGTTTTATTCTCGCAAAGTACTTGTAGTTTTATTCTTGCAAAATAGTTTCATACTTGTTTTAGGTAAAGCAAACGTCAAGTGTGCGTAGAGTTGTATCGGTGGTCGATAGAACTTGAGGGATTATTTGTTCTACATTTAGCTCCTCGTTGGGTTCGACACTCTTATTTATCGAAGAAGGCTATAAACGATCCCCTATACTTGTGGGTTATCAATAGCTTTTGTCAACAAGAAAATCATTTGTCCCTAGGCAATCGATAACAAGTACCGGTAATCATTCTTGCAATTTTACATGAGGGAGAGGCATGAGCTAACATACTTTCTCTACTTGGATCATATGCACTTATGATTGGAACTCTAGCAAGCATCCGCAACTACTAAAGATCATTAAGGTCGTGAAACCCAACCATAGCATTAAGTATCAAGTCCTCTTTACTCACATACGCCATAACCCACTTATCCGCGTTTAGGCTGCTGTCACCCCTGCAAGACCGACAATAAACAAACCATGAACATATTGCAACACCCTACAGCGGGGGCCCCTCCGTTTGCTTGACACGGATGGTACCATAGGACAGCACCATAAATAAAATATACAATCATACCAACCAAGATCACAATTAGCCCACAGGACAAAATGAATCTACTCAAACATCATAGGATAACCATAGATCATTGGGAAATAATATATGGAGTTGAGCACCATGTTTAAGTAGAGATTACAGCGGGGAGAAGAGCTGTTACACCGCTGCATAGAGGGGGAGAAATTTGGTGTTGACGGTAGCAAGATTGTTGATGTAGATCGTCGTCACGATCCTTGCCCAGGCGGCGCTCCGACACCACCAGGAGAGAGGGGAAGAGAGCCCCCCTCCTTCTTCTTATTCCTTGGCCTCCCCCTGGATGGGAGGACAGTTCCCCCTCTGGTCCATGGCCTCCATGGTGGCGGAGGGGCAGGAGCCCCTCCGAGATTGGATATGTCTCTCTGTTCTCTTCTATTTCGCGTTCTGTTTTCTGGCCCTTCACAGTTCCTTAAATTCCCGGAGATCCGTAACTCCGAATGCGCTGAAATTTTTACACGATTTTTTTCCATAAATTATCTTTCTTGCGCCCGAAGAAGGGCCCCAACTGACTTATGAGGAGGGCATAAGACACCTGGGCGCGCCAGGGGGTGCCCGACGCGCCCTGGTGGGTTCTGGTCATTGTGGGCCCACGTTTACGTTGATTCCAAGTCCCAAAAATCACATATATTCCAAAATAATTCTCTGTAAATTTTTATCGCGTTTGGACTTTGTTTGATATGGATTTCTGCGAAACAAAACACATGCAACAAACAGGAACTGGCACTGGGCACTGAATCAATATGATAGTCCAAATAAATCATATAAAATGTTGCCAAAAGTGTATAAAAGTTGTATAATATTGGCATAAAAAAACAAAAATTATAGATACGACAGAGACGTATCACCACTCTCTCCACAGTTGCTGGCAAGGGCAAGGCTGTAGTAGACGAGGGAATTCGTCCTCTTGATGGAAAAATTCGTCAGCCTATCTCAACCTCAACTACTGATGAAACTGCCAGCTAGGACACAACTGCAAAAGCTTCAAGACCAGCTCCTTCATCTGAAGCTCCTCACATAATGACTGATCGTGAGCTACTCATAAGTCTGTACCAGAAAGTTGACAAGCATCACAGCTGGGTTAAGCGCTAGTTTGCTGCTGTTCAATCTAACATGACTGTGACGCATAATGCAGTGCGCAAAAACCGCTACTATCTTCATGAGATCTTTGAAAGATCATGGGCCATACTCTCGCACCTCAAATCCGATGAAGAACTTGCTGCTATGGACTTTCAAATGAACTTTTACTGGGCTGAACCGCCAAGGAAGAAGTTCAAGAAAACTCAAGTTCATCCTCTCATGCCAAGCTCAGAGTCTTCATCACGTGCGACTGATGAAAATGAAGTTGTTGAGACACTGTTGTTGGTCCTTCTACACCGCGCAACCCCAACAACGTTGGCGCTCCCTCGTCTTCTCCATGATGGTTTTCTTCTGGGGCGTTAGTCCTCAGATTTCTCACCTTTTGGTCATTTGATGAAAAAGGGGGAGAAGTCTGAGTTAGTCTTCAAGCAGGTCGATATATGGGCTGTTTTTGCTTAAGTTGCAACTCTTGGACTTTATTGGATTTGCTCTTTGATGAGTTATAACTTAATAACCGTTGATCGTCTGACACTTTTGCTACACTTGATACGCATGCTCTGACCTTAAATATATCTGCTCATGCATGCACAATTTTGTCAGACACTAATTTTCATCATGCATTCATATTCCTCAAATATATATCATATGATCATGCATGATTGGATTCCAAAATATAGGGGGAGATCTCCATAGTTTCAACCTGCCATGTGCATTTGCAATCCAAAGCAAATTCCTCAATATGCACATCTTCAGGGGGACTTCCTCGATATCTTGTAACCAATTTCTTCATACTCTGTATTTACACTTCAATTATTTTACTCCCTTTGAAAGCCTAACCAATTTGTCATCAATCACCAAAAAGGGGGCGATTGTAAGTGCATCATGTGCTCCCTTAGTGGTTTTGGAGTATTGAAGACAAATATGTCGAGGGACTGATGTGTTTACGAGTGTACACATGTGTTATAGTCTCTAAAAGTTTGTTTAACACATGGAAGACGACCCCTAAAAATGTATTTCTTCAAGTGAAGAATTTGGTTATGAAATTGGTACGGCCTTTAAAGAAATTGATGTGAAGACTTTTGTTTTCATAGTTTCTTTCTTCTTATTTGAGTCATAGGAAAAATCGTACTGTTAAAGGGGGTCTAGGTGAAACATATTTCACATTTCCAAAGTGATGCTCAAAACCTATACTACTCTAGCCGCTTCGAGTGAAGCCTTTGGAAATCTCCAGTACAGCTGACGAATTTGCTAGTGACAGTGACCAATTTCATCGGGTCGCTGACGAATTTGGTCATGCTGAGTTAGGATTTCGCCGGTGCGATCTACCTAAAAGTGAGGAAATTGAGTGCCCTGATGAATTTCAGAGTTCAAATTCTAACCGTTGCTGTGCTGCGGGCCAGCGGTTGAGTGGGTCCTTTTCCTGACAACGGTCGAATGAGAGAAGGGCATTTATGACAATTCATGTCAGGTTGTCCCTGGCTATAAATAGTCGTCCCCCACAACCACTTGTTGGTTGGCTACTCCGAGAGAACTTGACGCTTGTCATAAGAGACCAACCCATCCTCTGACGACTTTGAGAGAATCCTAAGTGAGGAAAAACCTAGAGCCAAAGTGATTGAGCATCACTGAAGAGATTGATCTATGTGATTCGACGCATATTACCTTTGAAGACTGCCATTCTTCCAGACGGTTAGGCGTCAAGTTCTAAGCACACCAAAAGTCATTATGGTGTGCCGGTGAACAAGTCTGTGAAGGTTTTTGAAGTCTACCTTGAAGACTTACCATGAGTGATTGGGTGAGGTCTACCCGGTCTTAGCTCAAGAGGAATACGGTGAGGACTGTGTGTCCTCAGAATTGTGACTCAGCCGCCTCAACCAGACGTATAGTTGATACAACAACTGGAAGTGGTCTACAAAAGCGATGTCTTCACCGAGCAAACCTAGTTTTAAATTCCTCATCCCTTACCTTACGTTATTCCGCTGATGAAGAATTTGTGATCTACTTTTTGAAGAACTTGAACTGAAGCCTTTCATCATGATGCTTTCTATTTCTTCAACTCATCTTCCTCATGCTTGTATGACTGTATGATTGCATGTTCTTCACTTGTATGTATCCTGGTTGCGTACCTTTTGTTTCTGTGATGAATTAGTCTCCCGCGTTTCTATTTCTTCACTTCGATCTCCGTCAAATTCCTCATAGTTTGACGAAATTCAAAAATCTCCCATTCACCCACTCTGGGAGTTTACCTGCTCTTTCAGCCTGGGATCATGCCACCGAAGAAAAATACCCGATGACATGCAACCATGCCAGTCCTTAAATGACCGATGCTCAATTACACTCCGAATATACATAGTATAGATAAACAAGTGGTGAGACGAATATAGATGAACATGAAAAATCGGTAATTGCTATCTGAGCTCATCTTCTCTCTATGAATAGTAAATTAAAAAATAGCAGAAAAATTCAAAACATTCCCAAAAAATTGGCATCCAAGGTGCTGGGTTGCGCAAGGTGCGTGCCAATTTTCATGGCATTTGGACATCTGAAGAGGTCGTGGCCAAAAAAGGACCTAAATTCGGAGGCAAGTTCGATTTTTTGCCACAACTTCCTCGAATGCACAAACACGACAAATCTTTTCATGCACTTTGCGCACTCGAGCATCTTGGATGTAAAAAATTCAGATTTGTTTGCTATCTTTAATGATTCTATTTTTCATTGGGGGGGGGGGGGAGCATATGAGCCCAGGCTCTGAATGGCCCTGTCCACAAAAAATCGCTATTTTGTACTGAATTTATCCTAGTCTCCTTTTGCAATACTCAACTATGAGGCCTTTAGCAGAGAGAAACAAAAAATGACCATTTTTCACTTGGAGCGGCTCTAGCAAGTTCATCATAACTGGGCTGCCATCCGCAATATAGAGTGTTGTCCATAATGATTTGGACACTATCGAACCAGTGCGCAAACACGGAATCC
Source organism: Triticum aestivum (assembly GCF_018294505.1). Classification (NCBI taxonomy): domain Eukaryota; kingdom Viridiplantae; phylum Streptophyta; class Magnoliopsida; order Poales; family Poaceae; genus Triticum; species Triticum aestivum. Next base: position 121,084,647 of record NC_057805.1, read on the forward strand.
ACAAGCGATAACTTCCATAAAGTTTATTTCATATGTTCTTTTTTCATTTGGTCCAATTTTTTTTAATTTAAGAAACATTTAATCCAACCAAACAGTTCTTAAACATCATTCGACATGATAAACATAATTAGCAACTATATTAGTGTCCAAATGTCATGGCACTACATATATTTTGCGACTTCAAATGTCATTTTAAGCGACATTTTCAAATTACGCAATGTCGCTATTCGACATTGCAAGCTGAAAGTGCATCTGCCACTAAATTGTATTTTGGTGTGATGACAGTGTGATTAGTGGAACTAATATCGTTTGCTAAAGTTTATCTTAGGATATTGGTTCCATGTAGATCATATTGGAGTTGTGCGACCCTCCCCTTCAAAAAGATCAAATGCGTAGTTTTCCGGTGACTCGAAGGTTTACGTTTTGGTTCGATTTCAATCATAGAAAAAACCGCACAATTAAGAGGGGTCATCGTGGGCGAATGCATTAGAACTTATGCGCCAACCCTCCCACACCTACCAAATATATTCCTTGCATAGTGATTTTTGTCGGTGGTGTCCTTGGTTCATCAGAAATCTACTGGACACCCCGTGCGCACGGGGTGGTGGTTTCTCTCCTGGACACCCGTGCGCACGAGGCTGACTTAGCCCATGCGCATGGGGTCCAATGGGCAGAAACAACCACCTGACCAAGAACACTATATAAAGCCTCCTTCTTCCACCTCCAACCCTAAGCCTTATGTCTTGTTAAGCTCCACCATTGCTATAGTCTATTTTTCTCATTCCTCTCAATCCCTTAACCCAAACCTTTTGAAAATTTGGGGATTGAGGGAGCATGACCCGATCTATACTTTGAACCAATTCGGGTTCCCCACAAGATTTGTTCACCATTGACTTGTTACTCTTGGAGTTTGGGCTCCTAGATGGCTAGGGTTCCTACGAAATCTTCCTTGCTTGTGGTGTACTCAGGAGACATATATAAAGGTGTGGTGATCGCCTTAAAGAACAACCCCGAGTGATTAGAGGCTCATCTGTTGGGGTGACTCGAGGATAATACGGTGAGGCTTCGGTGGTGTTCCACAAGTTTTGGCTCCGACACCGTTCCGACGGAGATTAGCTCTTCCCCAAGGAAGAGTGGCCTTGGGGATAAAATTCACGTCCCCGACTCACTTGTGGTTAATCCTTTCCTGCATTTTGCTTTGCTTTGTATGGTTGTGGGCTTGCTAATTAGATTGTTGTCTGGCATATTTGGCTTTAAGTAGCTTGCTTGTCATATAGGTTGTGTTCACCTAGTTGCATATCTAGTGAACCCTATTTATCCACTTATCCCTAAATTTGACAATCAAGATTAAAATTTGTAGTCTCCTATTCACCCCCTTCTAGTCGACCATATTGATCCTTCCAATTGGTATCGGAGCCTCATGCTCTAATATAAGATTTTACAACCTTAGAGTATATGAAAGACCTAGGGAATGTGGGAGGTGCACCACTACTTGCGGAGGATGACCTTGACCTGCCCGCCGCCGCAGCCGAGGCCGCCATACCTCCAGTCGTCGCTCCCATAACCGCCATGAACCCAGTTGCCTCCGTGACCGCGGCGGATGAGCTTTGAATGTTTGTAGACTATAAAACCTCAATGTTGAAAGAGGTTCGTGCCTCGGTCAACGAGGAAGTTGGTGCACGTTTAAAGGCCTCAACATGCGCATCTAACTCATTTAATCCAAATGAGGTTCATGATGTCGATGACTCCAAGGAACCCCTTGCATCATCAGGCCGCACACCCCTGCCCAAGTACAATGTTGTAGAGCCATTCTACTCATCACAACCCTTGCATCACCCTCACATTAATCATGTTGGGACTCCGCCGCCTTTGAAAGCTAACGCCTTTGCTAAGTGGAAGCCAGATATGGAGTCTCGCATTCGTAGTGCGTCTACACAATTATGGTGGATTGTGGTCAATGGAACCCAAAGGATCCCATGAATCTTACTCCCAGGGAAGCAGGTGATGATCAACTCAATGCTACCGCCCACAACATATTGCGCACCATGGTCATCGATGGCTATAGTGACTCCACTGCTCTTCTCAAGACTGCTAAGGAAATTTGGGATTGCCTTGAGGAGGCCCTTGAAGGTGATGAATCAATTAGAAGATCTCGATTGGCCTTGCTCAAGAAAGAGGTCAATCTATTTGTGAGGAATGATGGTAAGACCGTGGATGAGGTATATCGAAGGTTGAAGGATCTTGTGCTAAATTTGAGAACCTTTGGATGCTCTTGGGCAAATGACGATTTCATTAAGGACAAGTTCATTGATGCCATGTTCTCGCAGAACACACCATGGTGATGATGATACACCAACGCTCGGGCTACCACAAGTTGACCACAACACAAGTTGTATCTACCTTCTCCACTCATGTTCTTTTGGAGACCAAGTCCAAGAATACCTTTGCCATTTCTCAGGCAACCAAGAACACTAATCTTGCTTTGAAGGCCAAGAAAATGATTGCTCAACCATCAAGAGAAGAAGATATTGTTGAAGAAAGTTGTGAGGAAGATGTTGACACCTCGTGCCCGGCAAATGACCTTGTAGAAGGCTTGACTCTTTTGGCCAAGAAATATTCGGGCACCATGGAAAACAAGGGGAAGAATCTCCAAGGAAGGTCATTTGGAAAATGATAGGGCTGCAATTGCGATAGCACAAGGCACTATGTATATGATTTCTTGTGTGAGAGTCGTTAAGATAAGTCCAAGAAGCTTGTGCTCAAGAAGAAGAAATTCTCCAAGTTCACCAAGAGGAAAGATGATAAGTCGCTTGTCCATGAGGAGTACATTTCCAGAGATGAAGATGACGGTGATGATGATCAAGTTGTCAACTAGAGGAGAATATCCTTACTATTAATAATACCACTCCATGAAGATGCAATACTCTTCTAATCTGCATTGCAGGTTGATGTAGTGGCTTATTTAATCAGAGATGTTGTCCTGCAGAGCATCTTTTGAAGAACACACCTATACGAGTCTGATTGTTAAATGTTGCAATCTATGAGAGTGGGGTGCTCTCTAGTAAACTCATGAAACGCCTCAGAGTATGACGCATAAGCTCCACCCGCGGGGAAGTCCCATAGTAGCCCAGCATCGGTCAATGCTTTGTGTGAAGCTAGATTTGCAGAAAACGTGCAGTTCAAGGCCTAGCCCATTGTTCAAGTTGCTTACTAGTGTAGCATAAAGTTCCAGGTGGAAGTTCAACTTAATAGTCTTCACTGCAATACCGGTATATAAACAGTGTTTTGAAACCAAAGGCAAATTTTGTGTGCCTCTGGGATTTGGTGGGGGATTGCTGGAATTTAGTCTTTTTTGGGCCAGCCCAATAACCATTTTTATAATTCTTAATAAATCCTAAAGGTCCACTTAGCCCATTCATGCAAGGCAAGAGGTGGGACTAAAGTGTAGTTACATAATGCTCACTTAGGAGTTGGACCTCTCCCCACATGTATGAGCATGAGAAGAAAAGAGACATACACGCGCGCTCATCCTCGGCCGCCCGCCTCACCATGCCTCGTCATGATGCGCCGCGGGTTACGGGAATGAGCCGAGCCGTTGTCTAATTTTTTTGCCACGCATGACTGGTATATGGTCGCATGAGACCTGAAAAAGTTTTTGTTGTAGTGGAGATTGAATACAGACGCTGCACCCTTCGGTTGCTGCCTGTTCGCTTCGTCTCCCTCTCTTCGTTTCACCTACCATCGTTGCCAGTTCGCCTCCTCCCGTGCCTGTAAAAGAGAGGTCACTTCTCCCCAGAGAGACATCAGATAGCACCTTTCGCCACCGAGTTCCAAAGCATTGCGCTAGTGCAAGGTTCTTCCCCACCCCGGCTTGCGGCGTGCATGGTCGGTCGGGACAGTAGGCCTCCAAAACCCCGCCACTTCGAGTCCTGTGCGAGAGAAGGGTGATAAGGTTTTTGGGGAGCGCTCTGCGCGACTACTAGATTCTTCATCACAGACTCTACGAAAGCCGACGACGACTTCTTCCCCGACGTCGACAACCTCTTCGATGACATGGGCGACGACGCCAACACCAATGTTATAGCCACTGCTCAGTACGTGTTCATGTCTTTTCTGTTCGAGATCATACTACAGTTTCTTGTTCTATCTTCTATCTTAGATATGTTCTGTTCGTATTCACTACTTTAGATGCTATTTGCATACTCTCTGTTAGACTACATGACTTGTCTTATCTTTGTTGTCATGTTTTCTCTATTGTTTCTGTAAATAAAATCATATGGTAAATTGCTCATATTTCCAACACATCTGACGGACCGCCACGGGAATCTGAGAGAGCGGCAACACCATTAATACGGCGGGTGGATACCGGTTACCTCCCCACCTCGCCAATGATTGTTTATGCGCGGCGGGGCTTGTACATGTCGCAGGGAGCTTCAAAACCCGACCGTGACACGAGGAGGAAGGAGATGAGACTTTCCTCCTGGTTTCGAGCAAGCTCCAAACGAGGCCTCCACATCCTTCGTATTTGGAGGCTACGAGGTTGTTTTTGGAGCGAGCTTCATCCATTTTGACGATGGTGACGCATATGCCGATTCTGCTCGTGTCATTTTATGTACTAATTGTCATATTTGACAATTATTACAATGATTTGGCTAATACAGCGACTCTGCTAGAGTTGCTATTGGTTACCTTTCCTCACATGCGTGCACGCAGAAATCATGATGCATAAGGAGGGGACGTGCACTCCTAATTGAATTTAGGGCACATGCTCTCAGCTTAGAATTACAAGTGCTAATCCCTGCTCCGGCTTAGAATTTGTCAACTAATGCGGTAACGTTCAGATGAGGAGAGACCGACTAGTTTAGCTCCTAGTACTTGTTAATTAACCCCAGGCGCGCATGACCGTTGGAGGATTAGATTAGAATAACAATCAGGGGCATATCCATCATATGCAATGTGTTAGACTGTTTATTATAGTTAACTGTTTCACTCTCGTACGTGCTGCTTTCTGTGTTTCAACTTGGGTTCTTCTGTGGCCAGGTTGTGCTTGGTGATCTAAACGTCTTATATTTTTTTTTGACCTGAGATCTAAACGTCTTATATTTATTTACATAGAGAGTAGTAATTAATAGATAAGTCGAGGTCACTGTGTAAAACAAGTGATGTTTGATGTAAAATATCAGTATGAAATTCCTGTCATGAGCAAGCATGAATGTACAAGTCTGACAAGATCCTTGTGCTAATTGTGGTGCTGTTGCTTTCAGATGGAAACTAATTGAAGGCCCCATCCAGTCGAGTCCAGACCATGCATCCTGTGCGAGGTTATGCACAATGATGGTGCTGAATAGCAAGGTGGACATGAGCATTAGCTAGCAGAAGCTGGTAGGTAGTACAATCCAAAGCAACGCACAAGCACAAGCAGCAGCAGGTCGGTCGACCGATCGATCATAAGAGAAAGTTAGCGTGCGTGCATGCATGCATGCATCGGTGGAAATTATCATTCATGATGCACTGCATTCTTGGGAATATTATGATTATGCTCATATCCTGGTCCATCCAGCTAATTATTTGCTATGCCGATGCATCAATTTCACCTACTCCTACTACTCTTGTGTTTATCATTCATTCACTGGTCACTTGTAATTAGAGGTGTTGGCATGCATGTTTTGTTACCCTGCCCTTGGGATTTGTTTGTCTGGCCAAAATCGAACTAGACACAGATGTGGGAATGTATGAAGTGAAATGTTAGAGCAATGAAGAATGGAATGGAAACAAACAAATGTAAGTTCTTCTGGAATGTGCAACAAGAGTCCAAGATGGGGGAAAGGGTAAAGCAAAAGAGGGGGAAGAGGGACAGGGGCAAGAAAGGAAAAGTGAAAAAGAAAAGGAAAGGAAAGAGGTCGCCATCACTGCCTCTGCCTGATGAGGTCTGTCTCTTTTGCCTGCTCAGCTCATCCCCTCTCCCAGTTGAGTTCAAACAGCAGCACCACTCTAGAACACAACACCAACAGGAGGGGTAGCTTCTCCTCTCAATAGATACAAGAATACAACACAAGAGTCTTCCATTCCACTCCTCATCTTGTCTTTCTCCCACATCACAACATCGCAAGTTTCTTTCTTCTCTTCTCTTCTCTTCAGACAAAAACATCAGTCTTCCTCTTCTTAAGTAGGAATTCAGTTCGTCAATGGTGCTGCCTCCTTGCCCTTGCCCTTGGTAGATATAGATAGACGAGCGAAGTGAGTGAGCAGTGCGTGAGTGGGGATGGATCAGCCGGTGCCCTCCATCTGCGGCCTGCACCCGGGCATCGCCGTCACCGGCTTCTGCTCCGCCTGCCTCCGCGAGCGGCTCGCCGGCCTCCACCCCAGCGACCCCGCCGACTCGGCGGAGCTCCGCCGCTGCAAGTCCTTCTCCTACGCCCGCTCCGCCGCCGCCTACTTCGAGCCGCAGCGCCGCTCCTGCGACGCCCGCGGCGCCGCCGCCCTCTTCCACCAAGAGCCAACCTACCTCCCGGGGGAGGAGGAACATCTTCCGCCAACAGCGGCGGGCAGGCCCATGAAAGACCACATCCACCAAGAGTCCTCCTCCAAGAAGACCGCCGGCACATTCGGGGGATTGGGCAAGAAATGGCAGGAATGGCGCCGCAAGAGCAAGCTCAAGAAGCAGGAGCAGGGGCCCATCACCAACAGGGCCGCCATGCCGCACGAGAATCTCCGGCACCGCAGCTTCCGCGACACGCGCTCCGAGGTCGCCGTCGACGCGCTCGGCCGGCGCTCCATCGATGTGGACAGCCTCCTCTCGATGGACCCCGGCCGCATCTCGGTGGATGAGCCCCGAGCTTCTTGTGACGGCTACCACGGCGCACGGTTGCGCATTCCCCCGATGCTGTCCCTGGTCGAGGATGCGCCCGTCCCACGCTCTGATGGCCAAATCCCTGTGGAGGAAGACGAGGACACCGAGCCCGGCGGCTGCGCCCAGACAAGGGACTACTACTTGGACTCCTCCAGCTCCAGCAGGAGGCGCCGGAGCGTGGACCGCTCGTCCTTCTCCAGCCGCAAGTCATTCTCTGATGCCAGTGACCTGCCCAGGATGATGGCTGGTGCCACTGCCAATGCCAATGCCCGGGTTTCACCGGCCATTGGTGCCGAGTTCTATCAGTACCACCATGCTCAGAGTCAGAGTGTTCTTGACCATAACCAGCAGTGGGAGCAGGGACCAAATTCTTATTCTCTCCGGAATGATGATATGTCAGGGAGCATTGATCCGGCGGCATTCCGGGATGGCATCCCTCTGCCGGCCAAGAAGTCTAAGAAGTGGATCAAGGGGTGGAACATCTGGGGTCTCAAACATAAGAAGAGCAGCACCAAGGAATCTGAAGCTGCCAGTTTGGCCAACAGATCATTCTCGGAGAAGTGGCCCGAGCTCCGCGCAAGGGGATACAATGGGCAGATGCTCAGGTGCAACAGCAGCGTAAGCGCGAGGAGCTCCTTTGGCAATAGTGGTGCAGCAATGGGCGGCGTGAGCGGGAGGAGGAGCAATGTGGAAATGCATGTTAATGGCTTAGGGAGGATGAGGAAGGATGAGGTTTTACTCGAGAGGAATTTCAGTGCAAGGTACACGCCTTGCACGGTCGACAATGGCGCGATCCCTTATCCAATCGGGGGTGCCCAATTCAATCGGCGAAATCAGAATGGGATGCCCGGGAAAGGAAGGCCTGCCCGTTCATCCAATTCTTTGCCTCGTAGCTCGCTCGGGATGTACTGATCTAGCACTGATGAAGGCAGGTTTATGTTCTTCTCCACCATCTTATGTGCCTTGGCTACAATGTGCATAGCTGTGGTAGCTAGCGTCATCAGAATCAACTTTTTATAGGCTCAGATCAGAAGGAAGGTCGTCAAGTGAAGTGGTGATGGTGTTGGATTATATACCTTACTTAGTCTTATTTCCTACTGGGCTTGGGAGTGGAGTATAGCATTTAACTTTACACCCTTGTATAAGATATGCCATATGTATGTTTGCTTTTGTCAATTGAATTCAAGTTAGCATTCTGGCAATAGCAATAACATGATGTAAGGGCCATGGAATCGAATGCCGGTAAGCTGGTCGGTGTTGCAAGATGTTTTAGATCTTGTTTGATATTGACAGAAAGAAAATTGCAGGGTCCTTGTTACAGCATAGCAGCATGCCATGTTTTCTTCCTCTTTTGCTCATTGTGTTGTGTGCCGTTTCTTCCGCCAGAAATCCTAAATCTATGGGTATCCTTTGCTGCTCACTTGAATTCTAATCCGTCTTCACGTTCTTCATTTCTTAAAGCTGTGCTTATGTTTTTGAAAGGCTACAGAGGTTGCTTATTTTCAGGTTATTGTAGAAATCATATTATTCTGCTGGGTAAATCAGATCATCGTTATGTCATCTAAGGATGTCCTATCGCATTTCCTTTCTTATGTTTAAGAATGAAGCAATATATAAATAGCAGCTTGATGCCTTGATTAAGAAAAGAAGCCCCAAAGCCGAATACCCAGCATCTAAATTCTGCTCAACTGTAAGGGGATTATCATAACCCCAGGCACCAAACCGAATCTAAGTTGAATGAATTGTGGTCCTTATTCCACTAGCACTGGTACCAAGTTAAATGGAAAAGTATATCTGGGGTGTCTATTTGCAGTTGGAGGGAAGGTGTATCTGTTTTAAATTCATAACGAAGCTAAATATACAAGATCACTTAACCAGAAGCAGCCTTAACTACTCAAAAGCTAATTTGGTTCCAGGCCATGGCATACTGTAGCGATCAGACCTCAAACAGTCTGATCTCTGTGCATCAGTGTCATCCCTGGATCGGTAATGCTGACATGCACAGTACTTGAAGGATTTATAACAGAGTAGCAATCACACACTTGTTACATCGAGTGTCTCAAAAAAGAACTTATTACAATAAATATGGCTTAAGGCCATCTAACACGATAACAGCGGAAGGCTTGGAAGATAAAGTGAGTCCATCAACTCCAACGGCATCACTGAGTGAAAGACCACGACCTAAGGCTCCTTACTCGTCGTCTGCAAAGTCTGCAACATGATACGTTGCAGCCCGAAAACGGGTCAACACATGGAATATGCTGGCAATGTAACACAGAAGAGTAATGAACAGAATAATGCTATCACTACATGCATATTTGGCTGGTGGAGGCTGTATGGTTAATATGTTTTGCGAAAAGCCAATTTTTCCCTACAACAACGGAATATATTTTATTTCAACTATCATGGTGGTTGTTAAACATTGAGAATGGTAAACTCCATCTCAATCCCAACTTAAAATAATCATTAACCCAATCAAATTATATAATTAAGAGTGATGAGATCCACATGATAATCCAAGAACCAGATACTCAAGATGTCCATAACCGGGGACACGGCTAACCATGATTAGTTTGTACACTCTGCAGAGGTTTGTGCACTTTTCCCCACAAGACTCGATCTCCTCCGTTGGATTTCTCGCACTACATGGTGTTTGAGAAACGGATGACCGAGACACAGTCTTTCCGAAGAGGTCCCCTTAACCGATAGATAGGCCGGTACACCTACAATCCCCTACATTTGCTAGCCCATCATGGAAAGGTTTCCCACAACTTACTTAACTATGCCAGAGCCCATAATGGCATGTGGCTGCACATGGAAGTTTCTAGCATGAATAATCTTATGATCCCTTTGAGCCTGGGTGGCAGTCCATAGAAGAATCACACGGTACCCCGAAATTTCCAAAAATACAGGCAATCACTGGATACCCCAGGTGCCTCAATCCACCCGGATGTGTATTAAAGTTACCACCTTAAGTTGAACCATTAATTAACAATCTCACATCTATCATGGATACACTCAAAACCCAATCCACGTCTACGAGCATAGCATAGCAATATAAGCAACGTAGAAGTAACTCCCAGGGTTTGATAATAAACAGGTGAATATGTACTACCTCAACTACTTCCCAAACCCACAATTTAATTCAGATCCTAACCATGCAATTGTTTGAGGATTGATCTAATGCAATAAAACTGGGTAGTAAAGAGGTATGATCAAAGTGTTACTTGCCTTGCTGATGATCCGCGAAACCTAGAGACTCGTAGTAGCACGCTTCGCACTTCGGATACTCTATCGCAAACAAACAAGCATACAATAAGCAATCAAGCAAGGGCACAGGTAAAACTCAAATAAGAGATCTAACCAGAAAGTTCAACTTAAGAACTCCGGTTTGCAAAAAGAATCAAATCAAACGAAGCAACGAAACTCAAACGGCGAAAGAACAAGCTTCGTTTACTAATCTGGACTAAAATCAAATTTTACAGTAGCAAAAACTTGTTTAAGTTGGTTAAACAGAAAGAGGGTTTAGAGACGAAACTCTAGGCGCTTGAATCGCCTGATTCCGATAAACGAGCGAAAAGTTATACTAGAACGAAAATCGGATCAGAAATCGCGACCGAAAATAATCGCGGAAAATCCGAGAAAAAGAAAAACTGACGAACAGGCTAACGAACGAACGTTCGCTGTATGTGACTAAACAATGAAAACCGTTCGTTAAACGAACGTACGAATGGGAGTTCGTTAAATAACTAAACCGAAAAAACTGAACCGGATCTAAAAACGGATCTAGGTTTAAAAAAAACGTCGGTTCTCTCGCAAAAACCGAGGCGGTGACGGCTACCTCCGGCGAAAGTCCGGCAAACGGCGGCGGCGGCGCGGGGCGGCGGCAAGGCGCGGCGTGAGGCGGCAGCGGCGTCGGCGGCGGCGGGGGGGCGCGGTTAGGGTTAGGGTTTGGGCGGCGGCGCGGGTTGGGCTGGCGGCGCTGGTGGGCTTCGGCGGCTCGGGGGTGGCGGCTTATAAAGGCCCCCCGGGCGGAGTCCCGCTCGGGTACGGCCCGGAGTCGGTTTGACTTTTTTTTTTAAATAATTCTGACATGCAGAAAAAGAAAGAAAAGAAATACTAAACAGACTCCAAAAATCCCGAAATAAATTTTCCCCGTCCTCTAAAAATAGGCCGGACAAGGTGAACATTTATTTGGGCCTAAAATGAAATTTTGAAAAACGCATATTTTTCCTAATTCAAATAAAATAGCGATAAAACTTCGAATAAAAATCTTATTTGATTTTAATATTAAATCCCCGATATTTCTTTATTTTGAGGAAGTCATTTTATCCTCTCTCTTTTATTTTTATAAAATAAATATTCGAAGAGAAAATAATTAAAATCAAACGATCCTCTTTTCAAAATTCGAGAAAAATTCGAATATGAAAATAATGAAATCCCCAACTCTCTCCACGGGTCCTTGAGTTGCGTAGAATTTCTAGGATCAAACCAAAAATGCAATAAAATATGATATGCAATGATGATCTAATGTATAACATTCCAAATTGAAAATTTGGGATGTTACAAACCTACCCCCCTTAAGATGAATCTCGCCCTCGAGATTCGGGTTGGCTAGAAAATAGGTGTGGGTGATCTTTCCGTAGGTCTTTCTCTCGTTCCTAGGTGGCTTCATCCTCGGTATGGTGACTCCATTGAACTTTGCAGAATTTGATAACTTTGCTGCGTGTGACTTGGCTAGCAAACTCGAGTATCTTGACCGGCTTCTCCTCATAGGTCAAATCACTATCCAACTGTATCGCTTCTAGCGGCACTATATCTCTCAGAGGAATATCAACCATCTCTGCGTGGCACTTCTTCAACTAAGAAACGTGGAACACATCGTGAACTCCTGACAATCCTTCGGGCAATTCCAACTTGTAAGCAACTTCTCCCATACGTTCCAAAACTTTGTATGGACCCACAAAACGTGGCGCTAACTTTCCCTTAACTCCAAAGCGCTTTACTCCTCGTAGTGGAGATACACGAAGATACACTCTATCTCCAACTTCGTAAACTGTCTCCTTGCGTTTAGAATCCGCATAGCTCTTCTACCTGGACTGGGCTACCTTGAGTCTATTGTGAATCAGCTTAACCTTCTCTTCAGACTCTTTAATCAAATCTGGTCCAAACAACTGTCGGTCTCCAACTTCGTCCCACAACAATGGTGTTCTGCACCTCCTTCCGTACAGTGCTTCGAAAGGGGCCATCTTCAAACTGGCTTGATAGCTGTTGTTATATGAGAACTCTGCATACGGCAAATTATCGTCCCAACTAGATCCATAGTCTAGCGCACAAGCTCTCAACATGTCCTCCAGAATCTGATTGACTCTTTCAGTCTGTCCATCCGTTTGCGGGTGAAAAGCTATACTGAACTCTAGCCTGGTTCCCAAAGTTTCATGCAACTGATTCCAAAACTTTGAAGTAAACTGGGTTCCTCTATCTGATACAATGGTCCTCGGAACTCCATGTAGACATACGATCCTGGTCATGTATATCTTTGCCAACTTAGCACTGGTGTAAGTGGTCTTCACTGGGATGAAGTGAGCTACCTTCGTCAAACGATCGACTACAACCCATATCGAGTCATAGCCTGAACGAGTCCTGGGTAATCCCGTGATAAATTCCATGCCTAGTTTATCCCACTTCCATTCGGGTATAGGCAATGGATGTAGCAATCCTGCTGGCTTCTGATGCTCTGCCTTCACTCTCTGACATACATCACAAACTGCTACATACTCCTGTTGGAAATATGCCCTAGAGGCAATAATAAATGGTTATTATTATATTTCTTTGTTCATGGTAATTGTCTATTATTCATGCTATAATTGTGTTATCCGGAAATCGTAATGCATGTGTGAATACATAGACCACAACGTGTCCCTAGTAAGCCTCTAGTTGACTAGCTCGTTGATCAACAGATAGTCATGGTTTCCTGACTATGGACATTGGATGTCATTGATAACGGGATCACATCATTAGGAGAATGATGTGATGGACAAGACCCAATCCTAAGCATAGCATAAAAGATCGTGTAGTTTCGTTTGCTAGAGCTTTTCCAATGTCAAGTATCTTTTCCTTAGACCATGAGATCGTGCAACTGCCGGATACCGTAGGAGTGCTTTGGGTGTGCCAAACGTCACAACGTAACTGGGTGACTATAAAGGTGCACTACGGGTATCTCCGAAAGTGTCTGTTGGGTTGGCACGGATCGAGACTGGGATTTGTCACTCCGTGTGACGGAGAGGTATCTCTGGGCCCACTCGGTAATGCATCATCATAATGAGCTCAATGTGACTAAGGCGTTAGTCACGGGATCATGCATTGCGGTACGAGTAAAGAGACTTGCCGGTAACGAGATTGAACAAGGTATTGGGATACCGACGATCGAATCTCGGGCAAGTAACATACCAATTGACAAAGGGAATTGTATACGGGATTGATTGAATCCTCGACATCGTGGTTCATCCGATGAGATCATCGTGGAACATGTGGGAGCCAACATGGGTATCCAGATCCCGCTATTGGTTATTGACCGGAGAGGCGTCTCGGTCATGTCTGCATGTCTCCCGAACCCGTAGGGTCTACACACTTAAGGTTCGGTGACGCTAGGGTTGTAGAGATACGTGTATGCGGAAACCCGAAAGTTGTTCGGAGTCCCAGATGAGATCCCGGACGTCACGAGGAGTTCCAGAATGGTCCGGAGGTGAAGAATTATATATAGGAAGTCAAGTTTCGGCCACCGGGAAAGTTTCGGGGGTTACCGGTATTGTTCCGGGACCACCGGAAGGGTCCCGGGGGTCCACCGGGTGGGGCCACCTATCCCGGAGGGCCCCGTGGGCTGAAGTGGGAAGGGAACCAGCCCCTAGTGGGCTGGGCGCCCCCCCATGGGCCTCCCCCCTGCGCCTAGGGTTGGAAACCCTAGGGTGGGGGGCGCCCCACTTGCCTTGGGGGGCAAGGCACCCCCCTTGGCCGCCGCCCCCCCCTCCCAGGGGGCCTATATAAAGGGGGGGAGGGAGGGCAGCAATATCTCAGCCTTGGGCGCCTCCCTCCTCCCCTGCTACACCTCTCTCTCTCGCAGAAGCTCGGCAAAGCCCTGCCGAGATCCCGCTACATCCACCACCACGCCGTCGTGCTGCTGGATCTCCATCAACCTCTCCTTCCCCCTGGCTGGATCAAGAAGGAGGAGACGTCGCTGCACCGTACGTGTGTTGAACGCGGAGGTGCCGTCCGTTCGGCACTCGGTCATCGGTGATTTGGATCACGGCGAGTACGACTCCGTCATCCACATTCATTGGAACGCTTCTGCTCGCAATCTACAAGGGTATGTAGATGCACTCCTTTCCCCTCGTTGCTAGTATACTCCATAGATGCATCGTGGTGAGCGTAGGAAAATTTTAAAATTATGCTACGATTCCCAACAACTCCGCGATATCCTTCTTCATTCCGGTCCACCAGAAACTATCCTTCAAATCCAGATACATTTTAGTATTTCCTGGGTGAATCGAATATGGCGAATCATGGGCCACTTGCAGAATCAACTTCCTGATCTCCAGATCATTTGGCACATATACGCGGTCCTCAAACCATAAGGTATCGTGCTCATCCTCACGAAATCCCTTAGCCTTTCCTTTACTCATTCTTTCCTTTATTTCGGCAATCTCCTTGTCCGTCTTCTGAGCTTCTCTGATCTTATCCATTAAAGTAGACTGAATCTCCAAAGCTGCTACATATCCTCTCGGAACTATTTCCAAACATAGCTCGTGAAGGTCTTCTGCCAACTCCTTGGGTAATTTTCCGGTCATGAGTGTATTGACATGACTTTTTCGGTTGAACGCATCAGCTACTACGTTAGCCTTTCCGGGATGATAATGCAATCTCATATCATAATCTTAATGAGCTCTAGCCATCTCCTCTGCCTGAGATTCAACTCGTTCTGCGTGAAGATATACTTCAAACTCTTGTGATCCGTGTATACCTCACAATGGTTTCTGATGAGAAAATGCCTCCATGTCTTCAACGCATGCACTACGGCTGCTAGTTCCAAATCATGCGTAGCATAATTTAACTCATGGGGTTTAAGCTGTCGCGAGGCATATGAAACAACTCTTCCCTCCTGCATAAGTACGGCTCCAAGTCCTCGACGAGAGGCGTCGCAATATACTTCATAATCCTTGCGTTGATCTAGCAGAATCAACACTGGTGATGTAACCAAGCGTCTCTTCAACTCCTGAAAACTGGCCTCACATTCCTCAGTCCATTTGAATTTGGTGTCCTTCTTCAACAACTCCGTCATAGGCTTTGCAATCTTTGAGAAATTCTCAATGAACCTCCGGTAGTATCTTGCGAGTCCAAGGAAACTCCGGATCTCTCCAACTGTCGTGGGTGACTCCCAATTTGTCACAGTGACAACCTTGGTGGGGTCTACTGCTATTCCTTCTCCGGATATAACATGTCCAAGGAATCAAACTTCCTTCAGCCAAAACTCACACTTGCTGAACTTGGCGTATAACTGATGTTCTCTGAGCTTCCCAAGTACCAAACGCAAGTGCTCCTTATGTTCTTCTTCATTCTTTGAGTAGACCAGTATATCATCAATGAACACCACGACGAACTTATCCAAAAACTCCATAAACACCTTGTTCATCATGTTCATAAAATAGGCAGGTGCGCTAGTCAGGCCAAATGACATAACGGTATACTCATATAGCCCATACCTTGTGGTAAAAGCTGTATTAGGTATATCCTGCTCTCGAATCTTCAGCTGGTGATAACCTGATCGCAAATCGATCTTGGAAAACACTTTAGCTCCTTGCAGCTGGTCAAACAAATCATTGATCATCGGCAGGGGGTACTTGTTCTTGATCGTCACCTCATTCAGTCCTCGATAATCAACAACCATCCTTAACGATCCATCCTTCTTCTCCACTAGAAGTACTGGTGATCCTCAAGGTGACGAACTTGGGCATATATAACCTTTATCCAGTAACTCCTTAATCTGCTTCTTAATTTCCTCCAAATCCTTTGCGGGCATTCTGTACGGTCTCTTAGATATTGGCCCTGTGCCTGGCAAAAGCTCAATCAAAAACCCAATGTCTCTATCCGGTGGCATGCCTGGCAACTCTTCTGGAAATACATCCGGAAAATCCTTCACCACTGGTACTTCCTCCTGTACAACTCCTGATAAGGAATTTACTTGACTCCTATTCGGCACATGCCGGGATACATACTTGATTCTTCTTCCTTCTGGTGTGGTGAGCAAAATTGACTTACTGGCGCAATCGATGTTTCCTCCATACATCGATAGCCAATCCATACCCAGAATCACATCCAAACCTTGCGACTCCAAAATTATCAGATCTGAGGGGAAAACATGCCTACCTATGGTCAATGGCATCTAAAAACATCCATGGCTTGCCATATACTCTGCTCCGGGTGAGGTTACTAGCATGGGTGTATTAAGAACTCTAGTGGGCAACTTATACTTATCCACAAATCCCCTTGATATGTATGAATGCGATGCACCAGTACCGAAAAGTACGACTGCAGTAAAGAACTTAACCA
This sequence comes from Triticum aestivum, assembly GCF_018294505.1. Lineage (NCBI taxonomy): Eukaryota > Viridiplantae > Streptophyta > Magnoliopsida > Poales > Poaceae > Triticum > Triticum aestivum. Next base: position 121,101,100 of record NC_057805.1, read on the forward strand.
AAAACTTACCTATTACTGCATCTGGTTGGGCTTCAACCTCCTCCACGTTAACGTGGTTCACTTGTCCCCTGTTGAAAGGGTTGGGCTTCTTCCCAGAGCTTCCATTGCCGTTTCCATTCTTGGCTTCAGGACATTCATTGGCATAATGTCCGGTCTTCTGGCACTTGTAGCAAGTAACGTGGCTTAGATCTTTCTTGGCGGGTGTTGCCGGGTTGGAACGGTTTTGTCCGCTACTTCCTCCATTACCATTACCGTTCTTGGAGCCACTATGGTTGTGCGTACTTCCTCCATTATGAGTGTGGCCTCCATGGTTATGAACAAGTCCTCCCGAGTTCGGGGTGAAACGGGGTCTCTGCTGGGCTCCAGAATTATACTTCCCTTGTCCGTACTTCCTCTTGCGGCTGTCAATCTGCTGCTGCTTCCCTTCAAGCATGAGAGCTCTATCCACCAACTCTGGGTAGTTATTGAAATTTTCCACCATCAACTGCAGGCTCAGCTCATCATTCAATCCTTCCAGAAACTTCTCCTTCTGAGCTGCATCTGTAGCGACGTCATCTGGGGCATAACGTGCTAGCTTACTAAACTCATCCATATACTGGCCAACAGTGCGCCCTCCTTGGAGTAAGTTGCGAAACTCATGCTTCTTCATGGCCATAGCTCCAGCTGATACATGGGCAGTGCGAAAAGCCTGCTGGAACTGGTCCCATGTCACAGTGTCAATAGGGTAAGTGACTATGAAATTCTCCCACCATGATGTTGCGGGTCCATCAAGCTGATGTGCGGCAAAACGCACTCTCTCCGCATCTGTGCATCCTGTAGTAGTCAACTCCCTTTCAATCTTGCGGAGCCAATCATCCGCAACAATCGGCTCAGTGCTACTGGAGAACACCGGCGGATTCAGCCTAAGAAAACGGGCTAAGTGATCAACTGGTGGTGGTGGTGGTAGGTTGTTGTTGTTCCCCTGGTTCTGATTCTGGACTAGTATCTGCATCAATGCATTCTGCTGTTGGATCAACTGAGTGAGCTCCGGTGGGAAAGCAAATCCATTGTCGCGTCTCGGAGGCATCTGCTGGGTTTAGAAAAGATGAGAAACAGAATAGAATGAGGTCTAGGGGGAAAACACTACCCATATGCACATGAGACAAACACAAACATAACACTCAATCAATCAAACAAGGGCATACAATCGGTCTAGAACTATCGTTACAAAAGTGCTTGGACTATACTATATACATGGTGGAATACTACTACTGATATGGTGGTCGACTAGAAAAATTGATCGGTCGAAGACTCCATAATATCTGCTCCAGCTTCATCAACATAGTCATCATCGCTATCGTCAGCATCCGAGTCAGTGTCGTCGATGATGATGTAGTTCTCCGGGCAAGTGGAATCGTCATCTTCTCCTCCTGGCGCGGGATCTCCCATGAAAACTCCTAGCTTCCTTGTCAGATCGTCATTCTTCTCCACTAGTACGACGATTTCCTCCATATAATCTTCGCGTGTAGCCTTGAGTTCTTCCTCCAGCTCTGTGATCCTTGTCATTGCCTTCTTCAAATCTGTCATGCCTGCGCACATCTGGTTCTCCTGGCGTCGAATGTGCTGGTTTAACTCCTGGATGAAAGCGGCAATCGATCTATCCTTCCTGGTGCTGATCATCTCCCATTACTCATCTCGGCGCCCACAAATCTGGTAGATTGTGTCCTTGAGATCATTGTGGTAAACTTCTCCAATGTGTCCCATGGTAATGTGAGCTGCCATACTCTTTCCTAGACTCCAGGTTGGTGCATCAAAAGAAAACTCTATGGGCTCAGTGACTGGCGTGAATGTCCTTCCTGGAACTTGAACTTGAATCATCCAGCGCTCCTCTTCTGGTAAAGTGGCATTGTAAGTCCCTGTGAAGCTTGGTATTCCGATGTTCAGGTACCTAGTAACTTCCTTCAAGTGGCGTCCAAAAGGGGTGTCTTCATCCGGTTGCGTGAACTTGATCCTTGCATCCGCCATCCTAAAGAGTAGAAAATGAAGAGGAGTCAGAAATGAGAAGAGAGTAGTAATCTAGGGCTTTAGCTTAGTGGTCGTGTCCTACAGTCAGCGTGTGCTCTGATACCATCTTTGTAGCGACCAGACCTCAAACAGTCTGATCTCTATGCATCAGTGTCATCTCTGGATCGGTAATGCTGACACGCACAGTACTTGAAGGATTTATAACAGAGTAGCAATCACACACTTATTACATCGAGTGTCTCAAAAGAGAACTTATTACAATAAATATGGCTTAAGGCCATCTAACACGATAACAGCGGAAGGCTTGGAAGATAAAGTGAGTCCATCAACTCCAACGGCATCACTGAGTGAAAGACCACGACCTAAGGCTCCTTACTCGTCGTCTGCAAAGTCTGCAACATGATACGTTGCAGCCCGAAAACGGGTCAGCACATGGAATATGCTGGCAATGTAACACAGAAGAGTAATGAACAGAATAATGCTATCACTACATGCATATTTGGCTGGTGGAGGCAGTATGGTTAATATGTTTTGCGAAAAGCCAATTTTTCCCTACAACAAAGGAATATATTTTATTTCAACTATCATGGTGAACACAATCAAATTATATAATTAAGAGTGATGAGATCCACATGATAATCCAAGAACTAGATACTCAAGATGTCCATAACCGGGGACACGGCTAACCATGATTAATTTGTACACTCTGCAGAGGTTTGTGCACTTTTTCCCACAAGACTCGATCTCCTCCGTTGGATTTCTCGCACTACATGATGTTTGAGAAACGGATGACCGAGACACAGTCTTTCCGAAGAGGTCCCCTTAACCGATAGATAGGCCGGTACACCTACAATCCCCTACATTTGCTAGCCCATCATGGAAAGGTTTCCCACAACTTACTTAACTATGCCAGAGCCCATAATGGCATGTGGCTGCACATGGAAGTTTCTAGCATGAATAATCTTATGATCCCTTTGAGCCTGGGTGGCAGTCCATAGAAGAATCACACGGTACCACGGGATTTCCAAAAATACAAGCAATCACTAGATACCCCAGGTGCCTCAATCCACCCGGATGTGTATTAAAGTTGCCACCTTAAGTTGAACCATTAATTAACAATCTCACATCTGTCATGGATACACTCAAAACCCAATCCACGTCTACGAGCATAGCAGAGCAATATAAGCAACATAGAAGTAACTCCCAGGGTTTGATAATAAACATGTGAATATGTACTACCTCAACTACTTCCCAAACCCACAATTTAATTCAGATCCTAACCATGCAATTTTTTGAGGATTGATCTAATGCAATAAAACTGGGTAGTAAAGAGGTATGATCAAAGTGTTACTTGCCTTGCTGATGATCCACGAAACCTAGAGACTCGTAGTAGCACGCTTCGCACTCTGGGTACTCTATCGCAAACAAACAAGCATACAATAAGCAATCAAGCAAGGGCACAGGTAAAACTCAAATAAGAGATCTAACCAGAAAGTTCAACTTAAGAACTCCGATTTGCAAAAAGAATCAAATCAAACGAAGCAACGGAACTCAAACGGCGAAAGAAACAAGCTTCGTTTACTAATCTAGACTAAAGTCAAATTTTACAGTAGCAAAAACTTGTTTAAGTTGGTTAAACAGGAAGAGGGTTTCGAAACGAAACTCTAGGCGCTTGAATCGCCTGATTCCGATAAACGAGCGAAAAGTTATACTAGAACGAAAATCGAATCAGAAATCGCGATCGAAAATAATCGCGGAAAATCCGAGAAAAAGAAAAACTGACGAACAGGCTAACGAACGAACGTTCGCTGTCTGCGACTAAACGGTGAAAACCGTTTGTTAAAACGAACGTGCGTTCGTTAAATAACTAAACCGAAAAAAACCGAACCGGATCTAAAAAAATGAATCTAGGTTTAGAAAAAAAAACGTCGGTTCTCTCGCGAAAACCGAGGCGGCGGCGGCTACCTCCGGCGAAAGTCCGGCGGCGACGGGCGGCGGGTGGCGGCGGCGAGGCGCGGCGCGGGGCGGCAGCGGCGTCGGCGGGGCGCGGTTAGGGTTAGGGTTTGGGCGGCGGCGCGGGTTGGGCTAGCGGTGCTGGTGGGCTTCGGCGGCTCGGGGGTGGCGGCTTATAAATGCCCCCCGGGCGGATTCCCGCTCGGGTACGGCCTGGAGTCGGTTTGACTTTTTTTAAATTATTCCGACCTGCAGAAAAAGAAAGAAAAGAAATACTAAACGGACTCCAAAAATCCCGAAATAAATTTTTCCCGTCCTCTAAAAATAGGCCGGACAAGGTGAACATTTATTTGGGCCTAAAATGCAATTTTGAAAAACGCATATTTTTCCTAATTCAAATAAAATAGCGATAAAACTCCGAATAAAAAACTTATTTGATTTTAATATTAAATCCCCGATATTTCTTTATTTTGAGGAAGTCATTTTATCCTCTCTCTTTTATTTTTATAAAAGAAACATTCAAAGAGAAAATAATTAAAATCAAACGATCCTCTTTTCAAAATTCGAGAAAATTTCGAATATGAAAATAATGAAATCCCCAAGTCTCTCCGCGGGTCCTTGAGTTGCGTAGAATTTCTAGGATCAAACCAAAAATGCAATAAAATATGATATGCAATGTTGATCTAATGTATAACATTCCAAATTGAAAATTTGGGATGTTACACATACCCAGGGGAAGATAACTCCTAACAGACACCCCGCGTCGCTCTCGCGAGCGGCGTCGGGCGAACCCTAGACTCAACTCCGCGGCGGCCTCCTCCAACCTCCCTTCCCCTGCCGCCGCCGGAGGGCGCCGCCGGGCGAAGCCCGTGGGCGTCGGCGGCGGCGGGGTTCTCTTCCCCTCCCGGTGTGTGGCGGCAGCGCGAGATGTGGCGGCGCGGTGGGGGCATGACGCTGGTGCGGGGCGTGGCGGCGGCGGGGTTCTCGGCCGTGCGGTGCGGGCGGCCATCCTGGCCGTGGTGGCTGCTCGGTGCAAGACCATGGCGTGGCGGCGGTCGGGGCTGGTGCAGGGGCGGCGGCGCAGGCGCGGATCCGGCTCGGATCTGGCCCTGTGGGCGCAACCTCAGCTTCAGCGCGGGGAGAGGCCGGATCCTGGCCGGGCTTGGCCGGATCTCGCTTCTCCGCCCCCGTTGGCCGCCCTCGATGGGGCTCGATGGCTTCGTTCCGGCGGCCAGCGAGGGCTGGATCCCGGGGCGGCGGCCCCAGACGGCGGAGGATGTGTCGGCGGCTATGGACTCGCGACGGGCGACGCGGCGGCCGTAGTGGTGGACGATCCGTGCACAAGACGCTTGATGGAGGCCACTGGAACAGATCTGGGTGAAGACCTGCTCGCGGCTGCTGCCGAGGCCAGCGATGGCGGCACTATTCGGTGTCGTTCCCTTGTTGAACGCATCGCTGTTGAGAAGTTTCAGGCCACTATCTGCTACCTCCGGGGGAAACCCTAGATCAGTAGATCGGATGACAGCGGCATTATTGTGTCGTTTCCCTCTTGTGTCGTCATTCTTGGAGGTGTACACGGGCTCGAGGGACCAGTGGACGGAATAATTGGTGGAGCGGTGATTCATCCTGCACATTGATGGTGGCGTTTCTCGGCGGCGTGGCGCAGTGGAGACTCGGCGCCCGATGTGTGGCGAGGGACTCGCGCAGGAGGGTGACGTTATCAGGCGTCGTGGTGGCGTCGATGACAGAGAGGCCGGGCAAGGTGGTGCAGCAGTACAACACTGAAGATGGATGGGTGGCAGGTGGCTGCGGCGGCCTCATACCCGGCAGGCGTCCTGGTTGAGGAGTGTGCCGGACTGGTAGGTGCCCCATACCCGGCAGGCGTCCTGGTTGGTACCTCAGGTCTTAGATGTTTAGGTTTGGCTGCGATGTCTGTTTGGTATTAGGCCCAGACTATGAGCGCCCCTTCATTAATTGGATAGGAGTAGCAACAGTTGTTGCTTAGACGTGGCTTTAGTCTTACTGTTGTATGACTTTGTAGGGTCTTGTGAGAATAATTAATAAGGTGGCCGTATGCATCGCCCAGATGCAGAGGCCGGGGGTCCTCCTCCTTTTTTAAAAAAAAACACGAAACAAGGTTCAGTATATCTGCGCAGCAACTTTAAGAACATCAATATCCTAAAGCTTTTACACTAACAACACAACGGCAAGAATACCACAGGAACAAACAAATTAAGTAGCCCCACCATGAAAATGAAATTATGTTTCTGTTCTAACTAATTATTGCTAGTTTATCTGTAATGTATAGGCACGAGTTTCCAGAGCCGCAAAGCTCAATGATCTAACACTACCAAATGATACAGCAACTGTAAAAAAAGAAAGGAACGCACAACACAGCAGCATCTGCAGGTCAGCACTCAGCAGTGAAGCAAATGAGTCCACAGTCTGCTCTTCTCCGGGCAGGCCCTTGCCAACACCTCCTTCAGGCTTCCCACCGACTTCAACCTCTCTTCCACCTTCCCTTTCACTGCCGCGTCTTGCTACATGCAGCAAAAACATTACACACCACTAGTTAGTTTTTCTTGTTCTCCAGCCAAACGCCACACCATAATCAATATATGCATCGCAATTGAACTTGGGTTTGTGAAAGAAGAGGTTGCCTCTGATATCCAAAGAATGTAGAGCGCTGCAAGCTCCACCTGAACGCGTGTTTCGCCAAACTCATCGCCAGGAGCACCCAGGCAGTCTGACAGGAGGTGTATCTCTTGGGATAGGAAGAGGTCTGCCAGGGACTCATTTGACAGGCTGGTTTCCTCGCAGCTGAGCAAGTGTTGTACCCACCACTGTGAGAGGAACCGGCGATGGTTCCACAACGACTGCACCAATACAAAATAATCTTTACGAATCAGTCACAACCCCCAGTAATAATACCACCTTTGATTCACCACAGGCACAAACCTCTCTCCCTTGGTATCGTCTGATGAGCGTCTCATTCCACCTCAGTTCCTCCTGTTTGATCATATACAATCAAGTCTCTAGCAGCATGGCCTAGGCAAACTAATGTTCTAACATAAAAATGAAATGCACATGGGCTTGTTTTCGCCTTCATAACAGGTGTATATATAACTAAATGAATACAACAATGTAAGTGCTTAGCATTTGATAAATTTCACCATACCTTCCACATTAGATAAGCTTCTGACTGGCAAATAAGGGAATCTTCTCTGTTCGCTGCACCATCTAGTAATGCAAGCAGCAGGGACTACAAAAAAGAAATAATACAGCATGTTTGCATTAATCCACGCTGAATATGCATATGCTGTCCTAAAGAATAGTTAGAAAACAGGGTATGAGTGCCGATACAGAATATTGGAATATGAGAACAAATCCAAATCCTAAAGTAATGCACATTTTGGTGTAATTGAAAAGCTTTGCAGAGTGATGCACAAACAAGCGGTTGATATGACATAACATTGAATAAGATATAAATTAGCTTTGAAATAGTAATACCAACAGGCAACAGTGCAAGCTAAAGAAATAAGGAGGGGCCTAACCCTGCGGTAGTGAAAGCTGCAGTTGTCAGCAACATGCAACTCAGCCCATTTTTTTGACTTGTTCAACTCATCTAGCACCTTCAAGAAGCAAAAATTAGATGCTCTGATGATGGGAGCAGAAAGTCTTGCAACAGTGCAACAGTCAAGGCAAAGATTAAAGCTATAATAGTGTTCAGGAGCCGCATACAAGATCACGAATGCAGGACAATGAATGTTAATCAGTTATAATCTCACCTGTTTTGTTTTCATGTAAGGAATAAGCCAGCATCGATGCCTCCACGCGCGGTAGTTCATCTTTGATTTCTGCAGATGGAGTAAAGTAAACCTATCATCATGTTGCACACTGTTCATAGCTAATCGCGTTGAAGTGATTTAGCAACCAGCTGCAAATGAAATGTCATTAATTGAGAAGAGTGGATGTCAAAATTCTGAACAAGCAAATATTTGTGGGCTATGACCTCTGCCATGTCTTTTACGAGTAGAGATTCCTTGTCTATAAGCTCCGGCATGTCCTGAAGGTGTTGTGCAAGATTTTTTATCACCCATCTCCTGTTGTAGACATTAAGGTGTATGTTAGTATAAACAAGTGAAATCAACATGGATTTCCAGCAGCATAAAGATGGGTTGAGTTAGTTTAAAGGGAAGGAAAGTGTAGGTATGTGTACCTGTGGCTCCAGGTACTCTCATTCTTTGGCGAGTAGGAGAGGATCAAGGCACACAATCGCAGCTCATCCTTGAGGTGCGAGAGATTAAAATTGGTGGACAGCACCATCTTCCTGCACAAGACTATAACTGTTACAATAAGGCGCGTGTGAAAGTAGCTGGCATTATATAGACTACTAATAGGGAAGAGGATTTGGAGCACCTGGGTGCTCCACCCCCCTATATGAACATTAAGTTCAAAAAAATACCAGGAAAATTCAAAAAACAAAAACTGAGAATTTGGTATATCAAACTTGGGTACCCAATCTACTCCCTTGACCCTTGTGAAGTTTCGTGAAAAATGACATCCATGGTATTCTCAGTAAAGAAGACAAAAAAATCCTATGTATAGGAAAAAGAACTGTTTCGATGGATCGTAGGTCGGAGTGTATTTCCTTCGCGACGGATACATTTCCTGGTATTTTTTCACGAAACTTCACACAGGAGTAGATTGGGCACCCAAGTTTGATATCTCAAGATTCCAGGTGTTTTTGAATTTTCCTGATATTTTTTAATTTAATATTCATATAGGGGTGTGGAGCACCCAGGAGCTCATGTGTATTTTCCAGAGTTATACTACCTGGAGTTCCATGCGGTGAGCAAGTCAGCGCAGAGTATGAGCAGCGCCTTGCTGTGTGTCATGATCAAGGCAGCATCGGATGCAGATGGTGATGACGAGGGATTGAGTGTCGCGTTGGAGTGTGCGCGGCGAGCGGCACGGTAGAGGTCGGGCAGGATGCTGGAGGAGACGGCAAGCTTGTGGTCTACGCACCAGAAGTATTGGGATGTGGATTTGTCGGTGCTGTCTACGAGTAGCGAGTGGAACTGTGTGGGATGCAGGAACCCGACCTCGTCTCTGCGATGCCATGAAACCACGCCATGAATTGGACACCAGGGAATGCGGTCCAGGGGAAGAAATCTGAAAGAGAAAAAAAAAGGATTGGATCCTTACATGAGGGGGTCGTCATGGAGGATTCGCTCAAAGTCGCGGAGGAGATCCTCTTCCGCTTGCGCTGCTGCTGCTGCTTCTTTCGATTCCATTCGCGGTCTCTCCTGGTCTTGTTGTTTTCTGCTTTCCTCAAACCAATATGACAATGACATTTATTGATTCAAAAAATGAGAACAATGTATCAATTGTTTGACCCAAACTGAAGCAATTCAGTAGTAACTAGGAACATTCCTGGAAATCACAGCTCAAGATGCCACATTATTCAAAATATGGACCCAAACTGAAACAATCCAGTAGTAAGTAGTAACATTCCTGGACAGACTTCAGGAGTGTAATACAGTAAATTTAGTAATTTACTACAAAGGAACACAGCAAGCCTAAAGTCGTAAGCAGGTGGCAGCACGACGAGAAATGATTAATGAGTAAACAAAAATCCGGAAACGGGGAGGAATCTCATCAAACGTACCTTAAATCGGGCTGGGCGGCTGGCTGCTGGCCTGCTGCAGCAGCACAACGCCGGCTGCCGGACGCTGACTGCCGAGTGCGGACTGGGCGGCTGCGGGCTGCCGGCTGGGCGCGGTGGCACCGGGCAGGGGCTCGGCGGGCAGAGTCGCCGGCGAGGCACGGAGCTAGGCGGCGAGTCAGGGCGGCGAGATCGGCCGGAGAGCGGAGCAGTCGCGAGGAGAATCAGGGGACGGGAGGCAGTGCGCAACGGCTGGTGTCCACCGCGGTCGTGCGACGAGTCGAGACTGTGTTGCTGGGCTTTTTTCTCTTTTCTTCCGGCCCAACTTGCTGGCTGATTTTTTTCTCTCTCCCTCTCTTTTGTTGGTGTGGTTGAGTCGACTGGAATCGATGCGGCTGGTCTCAGACCTTGGTCGCGTGGCACCAACAACCAGAGTCAGTCGGTCACAAATTCCCAAATCCACCGGAGAGAGATAATCATCAGGCAGAGCTGCAGCAGGTGGCCATGGCCGACTCCCCCGAGTTAGCTCGTGCTCGGGACGTCCTGAGCGTGAGCGCCGACGAGCACGCGCGGGTGGACGCGCTCTCCTCCGCCGCATCGGCATCCCTATCAACGGCCGCTACTCATCTGTCGCCGAGCTTCTTCGAGGGATTCGCGCTGCGCGGGATCCGCGTCCTCCGCCTCCACCCGGGCTTCATCCACTGCTCCTACACCGTCCCCCCGAGCCTCACCGTACGTCACTCGCTTCCTTCATCGATTTCACCTGTCTGTCTTATCCCAGCTGAGGTAAACACGCACGCACGCAGGACTCCACCACCGGCTGCCTCGCCGCCGGTGCCGTCGTGGCCCTGGTCGACGAGATCGGCTCCGCCGCCTCCATCTCCGAAGGCCAAAACCTCAAGGTCTCCGTCGACATGTCCGTCGCCTTCCCTGATCTCTCCCAGGCCCGCCCGGGGGACCGGCTGAGCATAACGGCAAGGGCGCTCGGGCACAAGGGCGCCTACTCCGGCACACACGTGCTCTTCACCAACGCCTGCACCGGCAACGTCGTCGCCGAGGGCAGGCACTCCCTCTTCGGTAACATGAAGAAGTCACCACCACCCAAGCCAGCAGCTACCACTCACAGGAGCAACTTGTGATGATGCCTCTGCCTGCTCCTGCTCCACTATTCTGTTCTGTATTCTGATGAAGGTACCTTGTCATCAGACATCAAGTATAAAGGAGATATGTTCTGAACGGGCGCCTACTCCCCTCTTATCAGTTCGGCTTGTATATGTAAACTTGATTCAGAGCAGTACGATGTATGATGTGTGTTACGTGAAACTAGAACTCGGGACCTTGAAGTGCATCCAAAAGCACGATTCATATATCAAACAATTGGTCGTCGTCTAACATTTATTCGTTTACATCTTATAAGAAAGAAAGCTGCAATTGGTACTTCGTGTTGATATGATTGGAATGAAAGCTGCAATTCTATTCATATGATTCTCTTTCGAATTAGCTTCGGTCTGCTACTCCTACGTGTCATATGACAACTTTGAATTTGATCTCTCATATTTTTACATGCATGCGTGAACAAATGAATTCAACAGACTGAAAACTTGATGGGAATGCTGAAATTACACTTGATTAACTTGTAAAACATAACAATGTAGAGCATATCATAACATACATAATGTAATCAATCAACATCTCAAAATTATAGGGTAAGCACAAATTCATAGTTTGCGAGAATATGAGATAGAATGTATACTCATCATGAAGCCTTGGGAGTACATGTGCATACTTACCGTCCCAAACTGATTAGAATCAGCACTCACTCTGCTCTCCTTCAGAAAGTGTCACCCTGATCATCCTCCCCTTGAAAGTGGTATCAGATTTTCAGGCTGAGATTTTACAGTTTTTCGTAGTTTAGATCGAGTATGTTTTTCATACCTACAGTCCACGAAAAGCCAAAAAAAAATAGGGCTAGTTCATCATATCCGGACCAGTCTGAGCTTTTGCATAGTCTTTTTAATATTTTGCTTTGTTGAATTTGCGGTTGCATCGTCGTGTCAAGTTGCTGGTCTTAGCGTCTAGTTTCCCTTAGAGTTTCGAGTTCTGCTCACAAGTTGCCACGCCGCCGCCGCACCATCGTCATCGCTCCTGCCATATACCACCACCACCAACATACTCCTTACCGCTGCCATATACATCCGCCTGTCCACCACCAATCCGAGTCCGCATATACATCCACCTGTTCACCACCAATCCGAGTCCACATATAGATCCGCATGTCCACCACCAATCCTAGTCCACATTTACATCCGCGTGTCCACCACCAATCCGGGTCCACATATACATCCGCCTGTCCACCACCAATCCGAGTCCACGTATACATTTGCCTGTCCACCACCAATCTGAATTCTTTTCATATTAGGTTTGTCTTCGAGATACATCTATTTTCCGATCCGTGTTTCCTTGCATGAGTAGGTTTAAAAAAACAAAAAAATGAGTCTGGAGACCCCCGGGCAGTTTTTAGGCCAAAATTTCAGCGATCGAAAATATTTTTCCCTATCCTATTTTTAGGTCCCAGGGAGCGTTTTGAGACACTTTCCATCATAGTGATTTTTTGTCGCACTTTTTCGTCGTCACTGCCCTAATTTCGAAAAAAAAATTAGTCAAAAAATTTCGTGCCTATCCTGTCAATTTGACTTGGGAAGAGTTTTGAGACACTCGCCATTATAGTGATTTTTCGCAAAAAAAAAGAGCAATTTTTTTTCCAAGAGTGCTTTTCCCTTGTTTACGTGTCGCGCCGTGATTTTGTTAGTGTTTTAGGCTCGCATCTCTGGTAAGGTCTAGCCTAGGACCAGCACAGTACTGTCGTTGAGCGTTTATTCAACTTTGCATCTCTAAATTGATTATTCCTGATCTTTTTGCTACCATATTATAAGCCATCCCAGGTCCACATACATCTACGTCGTGCGTTTGACTCTCCCTGGTAATCGCTCTATCCAAGCTTTGAGAGTTTTGACTACAACAGTTGCCCATCACCACCTGCTACTGGGTAAGAACTGGTAAGAATTTGAGTTTTGCTTGACAGATTTGTGACACCCCACCACCGCCACTTTCTAGTAGTCTGTAGGATCATCTTCTTGTGTGTTTCATGATTGACTGGGAGAACATGACGAAGAAAGAGCTTCATGATAAATTTTAGCAAATGTTAGGTCAACAGGTGAAAGACGTGATGGCCAGCTTTGGAAAGGCACTGGAGAGGATTGATGACATTGAGAAGACAATTGACACCAAGTTGGACGCCAAGTTTGATGAAGTACTCGCGCATCTACCACAACCATCAGCGGCCTCTCCTGCACCATTGCAACAACAACAACAACAACAACCACCACCACCACCTCCACGTCGCAAAACAGCCCTCCGCCGAGCGAGCCGTGTTCCTCTTGAGCATGGCCAAACTTCTGGTGTCGTTGCTACTACTATTGATGCTTCTATGGATCCTGCGGAGGAGGAGGAGGAGGAGGAGATTATGTGGGAGATTATGAGGATGAGGTTGATCAAAATCAGAACTACGTGCAACCACCAGCAACACCACCAGGTCGTCCGCATGCAAATAATCGCAATGGTAGGCCTGCACCACCACCTCAGGTACGAGATCATGACCATATTCCTAAACTGAAATTGAATATTCCACCATTTGAGGGTAGATATGTTCCTGATATATATCTTACTTGGGAGTTAGAAACTGAACAACATTTTACATGTTTACAATATCCCGAGGAGAGATGGGTTGCTGTTGTTGTTTGTGCTTTCACTAGTTTTGCATGTGTATGGTGGTCTGAACATTGTAGATTATATCATATTCCAGCTACTTGGGCTGCTTTGAAAACTGCTATGCGTACTCATTGGGTTTCACCATATTATCAACGTGAATTACTTCAAAAATTGCAGCGCTTACGACAAGAAAAAAATCTGTAGAAGAACATTATCAGGAATTACAAACTGGCATGATTAGATATGGCATTGTTGAGGATAATGAAGCTATGCTTGCACGTTTTATGGGTGGATTAAATAGAGAGATTCAAACCATTCTAGAGTATATAAGGAGTATAATAATATCACTCGTTTATTCCATCTTGCTTGCAAAGCTGAACGTGAAAATGCAGGATCGACAGGCATTGGCGCGAACTAATTTTTCTGCAGGTCGATCTTCATCATGGACACCACGTACATCCTCTACTTCCACACGTACTACTGCAGCACCGCCTACTTCATCCGCCAACTCTAACCATGATACAAGAAAGCAGGCACAACCACCACTATCTGCCAAGAGCACACCTTCTGGGCCTGCACAGAGCTCTTCTTCATCCATGGCACCAACAGGGCAAACACATGATATTATTTGTCGTCGTTGCAAGGGTGGAGGTCATTATGTGAGAGAATGCCCATCTAAGCGTGTGATGATTGATGAAGATGGTGGGTATGAGTCCGCTAGTGACTATGATGAGGAGACTTTGGCTCTTATTACAAGTGAAGAACAGGGTGGAGATGATTCTGATCATGAGACGCAATTCATGGCTGTTGACGACGCTGGCAGGTATGAAAGTTTAGTTGCTCAACGTGTTTTGAGTGTGCAGGTCATGCAAGCTGAGCAAAATCAGAGGCACAATTTGTTCCATACTAAGCGAGTTGTGAAGGAACATTCTGTTCGCGTCATCATATATGGAAGGAGCTGCAATAATTTGGCTAGCATAAAGATGGTGGAGAAGCTATCTCTCACCACAAGACCACATCCACATCCTTACTACATCCAATGGTTCAACAACAACGGCAACGTTAAGGTAACACGTACTGCTCGTGTGCATTTTAGTATTTCTACATATGCCGATTATGTTGATTGTGATGTGGTACCCATGCAAGCATGCTCCTTATTACTTGATAGACCATGGCAATTTGATAAAAATTCTGTACACCATGGTAGAAACAATCAGTATACTCTTTTCATAAGGATAAACATATTACTTTGCTTCCTATGACTCCTGATTCCATTTTGAAAGATGATATTAATAGAGCTAATAAAGCAAAACGGGAGAAAATAAGAGTGAAAATCAGATTGTGGCAAAAGAATTTGAGCAACAAATGAAACCTAATAATAAGCCATCTAGTGTTGCTTCTGAAATTAAATTGAAAAGTGCATGTTTACTTGCCACAAAATCTGATATTGATGAGCTAGATTTCAACAAATCTGTTAGCTATGCTTTTGTGTGCAAAGAGGCATTATTTTCATTCGAGGACGTGCCTTCCTCTTTGCCTCCTGCTGTCACTAATATTTTGCAGGAGTTCGCTGACGTCTTTCCACAAGACGTGCCACCAGGATTACCACCTATTCGAGGGATTGAGCATCAAATTGACTTAATTCCCGGTGCATCGCTACCCAATCGTGCACCATACTGTACCAATTCAGAGGAGACGAAGGAGATTATGCGTCAAGTACAGGAGCTGCTCGACAAAGGTTATATACGCGAATCTCTTAGTCCTTGTGTTGTTCCTATTATACTAGTGCCTAAAACGGATGATACGTCGCGTATGTGTGTTGACTGTAGAGGCCTTAATAATATTACTATTCGTTATTGTCATCCTATTCCTAGGCTAGATGATATGCTTGATGAATTGAGTGGCTCTACAATATTCTCCAAAGTTGATTTGCGTAGTGAGTACCATCAAATTCATATGAAATTGGGAGATGAATGGAAAATAGTATTTAAAACTAAGTTTGGTTTATATGAGTGGTTAGTCATGCCTTTTGAGTTAACTAATGCACCTAGTACTTTCATGAGATTAATGGACGAAGTTTTACGTGCTTTCATTGGACGTTTTGTGGTAGTCTATTTTGATGATATACTGATTTATAGCAAATCTTTGGAAGAACATTTGGAACATTTACGTGTTGTTTTTATTGCTCTACGTGATGCACGTTTGTTTGGTAACCTTGGGAAGTGCATCTTTTGCACCAACCGAGTCTCTTTTCTTGGCTATGTTGTTACTCCACAGGGAATTGAAGTTGATAAAGCTAAGATTGAAGCTATTGAGAGTTGGCCGCAGCTCAAAACGGTCACATAAGTGAGGATTTTCCTTGGCCTCGCTGGTTTCTATAGGCGTTTTGTGAGAGATTTCAGCACCATTGTTGCGCCTCTCAACGAGCTTACAAAGAAGGATGTGCCTTTTGTTTGGGGTACCGCACAGGAAGAAGCCTTCACGGTGTTGAAAGATAAGTTGACACATGCTCCTTTACTCCAACTTCCTGATTTTAATAAGACTTTTGAGCTTGAATGTGATGCTAGTGGAATTCGATTAGGAGGTGTGTTATTACAAGATGGCAAACATGTTGCATGCTTTTCTGAAAAATTGAGTGGGCCTAGTCTGAATTATTCTACCTACGATAAAGAATTATATGCTCTTGTTCGGACTTTAGAAACATGGCAACATTATTTATGGCCCAAAGAATTTGTTATACATTCTGATCATGAATCTTTGAAACATATTAAAAGTCAAGCTAAACTGAATCGTAGACATGTTAAATGGGTCGAATTCATTGAGACTTTCCCTTATGTCATTAAACACAAGAAGGGTAAAGAAAATGTTATTGCGGATGCATTGTCTCATCGTTATACTATGCTTTCACAACTTGACTTCAAAATATTTGGTTTGGAGACCATCAAAGATCAATATGTGCATGATGCTGATTTTAAAGATGTAATGCATAATTGTAAAGAAGGAAGAACATGGAACAAGTGTTGGGGAACGCAGTAATTTCAAAAAAAAATCCTACGCACATGCAAGATCCATCTGGGTGATACATAACAACGAGAGGGGAGAGTGTTGTCCACGTACCCTCATAGACCGAAAGCGGAAGCGTTATGACAACGCGGTTGATGTAGTCGTACGTCTTCATGATCTGACCGATCCTAGCACCGAAAGTACGGCACCTCCGCGATCTGCACACGTTCAGCTCGGTGACGTCCCACGAACTCTAGATCCAGCTGAGGTTGAGGGAGAGTTTCGTCAGCACGACGACGTGATGACGGTGATGATGAAGTTACCGACGCAGGGCTTCGCCTAAGCACTGCAACGATATGACCGAGGTGGAAATCTGTGGAGGGGGGCACCGCACACGGCTAAACAATCAACTTGTGTGTCTTGGGGTGCCCCCTGCCCCCGTATATAAAGGAGCAAGGGGGAGGCCGGTCGGCCCTCCTTGGCGCGCCCCCAAGAGGGGAATCCTACTAGGACTCCAAGTCCTAGTAGGTTTCCACCAAAAGGAAGAGAGGGGGAAGGAAGGAGAGGGAGAGGGAGAAGGAAAGGGGGCCGCCCCCCCTTCCTAGTCCAATTCGGACTCAAGTGGGAGGGGGCGTGTGGCCTGCCCTGGCTGCCCCTCTCTCTCTCCACTAAGGCCCATCGAGGCCCATTAGTTCCCATGGGGGTTCCGATAACCCTCCGGCACTCCGGTTTTACCCAAAACTTCTCTGGAACGCTTCCGATGTCCGAATATAGTCGTCCTATCAATCTTTATGTCTCGACCATTTCGAGACTCCTCGTCATGTCCGTGATCTCATCCGGGACCCTGAACAACCTTCGTTACATCAAAACACATAAACTCATAATACCGATCGTCATCGAACGTTAAGCGTGCGGACCCTACGGGTTCGAGAACTATGTCGACATGACCGAGACTCATCTCCGGTAAATAACCAACAACGGAACCTAGATGCTCATATTGGTTCCTACATATTCTACGAAGATCTTTATCGGTCAAACCTCATAACAACATACGTTGTTCCCTTTGTCATCAGTATGTTACTTGCCCGAGATTCGATCATCGGTATCTCAATACCTAGTTCAATCTCGTTACCGGCAAGTCTCTTTACTCATTCCGTAATGCATCATCTCGTAACTAACTCATTAGTCACATTGCTTGCAACGCTTATAGTGATGTGCATTACCGAGAGGGCCCAGAGATACCTCTCCGACAATCGGAGTGACAAATCCTAATCTCGATCTATGCCAACTCAACAAACACCATAGGAGACACCTGTTGAGCATCTTATAATCACCCAGTTACGTTGTGACGTTTGATAGCACACTAAGTGTTCCTCCGGTATTCGGGAGTTGCATAATCTCATAGTCATAGGAACATGTATAAGTTATGAAGAAAGCAATAGCAACAAACTAAACGATCAAGTGCTAAGCTAACGGAATGGGTCAAGTCAATCACATCATTCTCTAATGATGTGATCCCATTAATCAAATGACAACTCATGTCTATGGCTAGGAAACTTAACCATCTTTGATTCAACGAGCTAGTCAAGTAGAGGCATACTAGTGACATCTGTTTGTCTATGTATTCACACATGTACTAAGTTTCCGGTTAATACAATTCTAGCATGAATAATAAACATTTATCATGGTATAAGGAAATATAAATAACAACTTTATTATTGCCTCTAGGGCATATTTCCTTCAGTATCCCGCTTGCACTAGAGTCAATAATCTAGATTACACAGTAATGATTCTAACACCCATGGAGTCTTGGTGTTGATCATGTTTTGCTCGTGAGAGAGGCTTAGTCAATGGGTCTGCAACATTCAGATCCGTATGTATCTTGCAAATCTCTATGTCTCCCTCCTTGACTTGACCGCGGATGGAATGGAAGCGTCTCTTGATGTGCTTGGTTCTCTTGTGAAATCTGGATTCCTTTGCCAAGGCAATTGCACCAGTATTGTCACAAAAGATTTTCATTGGACCCGATACACTAGGTATGACACCTAGATCGGATATGAACTCCTACATCCAGACTCCTTCATTTGCTGCTTCCGAAGCAGCTATGTATTCCGCTTCACACGTAGATCCCGCCACGATGCTTTGCTTAGAACTGCACCAACTTACAGCTCCACCGCTTAATATAAATACGTATCCGGTTTGTGACTTAGAGTCATCCGGATTAGTGCCAAAGCTTGCATTGACGTAACCATTTACGACGAGCTCTTTGTCACCTTCATAAACGAGAAACATATCCTTAGTCCTTTTCAGGTATTTCAGGATGTTCTTGACCGCTGTCCAGTGATCCACTCCTATATTACTTTGGTACCTCCCTGCTAAACTAATAGCAAGGCACACATCAGGTCTGGTACACAACATTGCATACATGATAGAACCTATGGCTGAAGCATAGGGAATGACTTCATTTTCTCTCTATCTTCTGCAGTGGTCGGGCATTGAGTCTGACTCAACTTCACACCTTGCAACACAGGCAAGAACCCTTTCTTTGCTTGATCCATTTTGAACTTTTTCAAAACTTTGTCAAGGTATGTGCTTTGTGAAAGTCCAATTAAGCGTCTTGATCTATCTATATAGATCTTGATGCCCAATATATAAGCAGCTTCACCGAGGTCTTTCATTGAAAAACTCTTATCCAAGTATCCTTTTATGCTATCCAGAAATTCTATATCGTTTCCAATCAACAATATGTCATCCACATATAATATTAGAAATGCTACAGAGCTCCCACTCACTTTCTTGTAAATACAGGCTTCTCCAAAAGTCTCTATAAAACCATATGCTTTGATCACACTATCAAAACGTTTATTCCAACTCCGAGATGCTTGCACCAGTCCATAAATGGATCGCAGGAGCTTGCACACTTTGTTAGCATCCTTTGGATTGATAAAACCTTTGGGTTGCATCATATACAACTCTTCTTCCAGAAATCCATTCAGGAATGCAGTCTTTACATCCATTTGCCAAATTTCATAATCATAAAATGCAGCAATTGCTAACATGATTCGAACGGACTTAAGCATCGCTACGGGTGAGAAGGCCTCATCATAGTCAACTCCTTGAACTTGTCGAAAACCTTTCGCAACAAGTCGAGCTTTGTAGACAGTAACATTACCGTCAGCGTCAGTCTTCTTCTTGAAGATCCATTTATTCTCTATGGCTTGCTGATCATCGGGCAAGTCAACCAAAGTCCACACTTTGTTCTCATACATGGATCCCATCTCAGATTTCATGGCCTCAAGCCATTTCGCGGAATCTGGGCTCATCATCGCTTCCTCATAGTTCGTAGGTTCGTCATGGTCAAGTAACATGACCTCCAGAACCGGATTACCATACCACTCTGGTGCGGATCTTACTCTGGTTGACCTACGAGGTTCAGTAGTAACTTGATCTGAAGTTACATGATCATCATCATTAGCTTCCTCACTAATTGGTGTAGTAGTCACAGGAACTGTTTTCTATGATGAACTACTTTCCAATAAGGGAGCAGGTACAGTTACCTCATCAAGTTCTACTTTCCTCCCACTCACTTCTTTCGAGAGAAACTCCTTCTCTAGAAAGGATCCATTCTTAGCAACGAATGTCTTGCCTTCGGATCTGTGATAGAAGGTGTACCCAATAGTCTCCTTTGGGTATCCTATGAAGACACATTTCTCCGATTTGGGTTCGAGATTATCAAGTTGAAGCTTTTTCACATAAGCATCGCAACCCCAAACTTTAAGAAATGACAATTTGGGTTTCTTGCCAAACCACAGTTCATAAGGTGTCGTCTCAACGGATTTAGATGGTGCCCTATCTAACGTGAATGCAGCCGTCTCTAAAGCATAACCCCAAAACGATAGCAGTAAATCAGTAAGAGACATCATAGATCGCACCACATCTAATAAAGTGCGGTTACGATGTTCGAACACACCATTACGTTGTGGTGCTCCAGGTGGCGTCAGTTGCGAAACTATTCCGCATTGTTTCAAATGAAGACCAAACTCGTAACTCAAATATTCTCCTCCACAATCAGATCGTAGAAACTTTATTTTCTTGTTACGATGATTTTCCACTTCACTCTGAAATTCTTTGAACTTTTCAAATGTTTTAGACTTATGTTTCATCAAGTAGATATACCCATATCTGTTCAAATCATCTGTGAAGGTCAGAAAATAATGATAGCCGACGCGAGCCTCAATATTCATCGGACCACATACATTAGTATGTATGATTTCCAATAAATCTGTTGCTCGCTCCATTGTTCCGGAGAACGGAGTTTTAGTCATCTTGCCCAGGAGGCATGGTTCGCAAGTACCAAGTGATTCATAATCAAGTGATTCCAAAAGTCCATCAGAATGGAGTTTCTTCATGCACTTTACACCAATATGACCCAAACGGCAGTGCCACAAATAAGTTGCACTATCATTATCAACTCTGCATCTTTTGGCTTCAATATTATGAATATGTGTGTTACTACTATCGAGATTCAACAAAAATAGACCACTATTCAAGGGTGCATGACCATAAAAGATATTACTCATATAAATGGAACAACCATTATTCTCGGATTGTAGCGACCAGACCTCAAATGGTGTGTGCTGCTGTGCACCAGTGTCATCCCTGGATCAGTAATGCTGACACGCACAGTACAAATGGAGGATTTATAACAGAGTAGCAATCACACACTTATTACATCGAATATCTCCAAAGAGATTAAGTATGGTAAATATGGCTTAAGGCCATCTAAATACGATAACAGCGGAAGACTTGGAAGATAAGTGAGTCCATCAACTCCAGCGGCATCACTGAGTATAAGACCACGACCTAAGGCACCTTACTCGTCGTCTGAAAAGTCTTCAACATGAAACGTTGCAGCCCGAAAACGGGTCAGCACATATAATATGCTGGCAAAGTAGCACATAGAGAATAATGAACAATAACAATGCTATACTACATGCATATCTGGCTGGTGGAAAGCTCTAAGGTTACAGTTTTATGCGAGAAGCCAATTTTTCCCTACTTCAAAGGAATAAATTTTATTTAACTATCATGGTGGTTGTGAAACATTGAGATGGTTGACAGCATCTCAATCCCAATTAAGTGTCATCAATAACCCAACAAATTTAATTAAAAGTAACATGGTGATGAGATTCAAATGATAATCCAGGTACTAGATACTCAAGTTGTCCATAACCGGGGACACGGCTAACCATGATTAGTTTGTACACTCTGCAGAGGTTTGTGCACTTTTCCCCACAAGACTCGATCTCCTCCGCTTGATTTCTCGCACTACAAGATGTTTGAGAAACGGATGACCGAGACACAGTCTTTCCGAAGAGGTCCCCTTAACCGATAGATAGGCCGGTACACCTACAATCCCCTACATCTGCTAGCCCATCATGGAAAGGTTTCCCACAACTTACTGAACTATGCTAGAGCCCATAATAGCTTGTGGCTGCACACGGAAGTTTCTAGCATGAATAATCTTATGATCCCTTTGAGCCTGGGTGGCGGTCCTTATACAAACAGACAACACTGGATTCTCCAGGTGCCTCAATCCACCCAGATGTGAGTTTTAGTTGCCACCTTAGGCAAACCATTATTAACAATCTCACATCTGTCATGAATATCTCTCAAACACAATCCACGTCTACGAGCATAGCATGGCAATATAATAGCAACGTAGAAGTAACTCCCAAGGGTTTGATAAGAGAACAGGTAATAGGTACTACCTCAACTACTTCCCAATTCCCACAATTTAATTAGATCCTAACAATGCAATGTTTGAGGATTGATCTAATGCAATAAAAACTAGGTATGGAAAGGTATGATCAAAGTGTTACTTGCCTTGCTGATGATCCGCGAAACCTAGCGATTCGAAGTAACAAGCGGCACACTCCGGTACTCTATCGCAAACAAACAAGCAAACAATAAGTACTCATCTAATGCATAGGTAAAACTCGAATGAAAGATCCAACCAGAAAGTTCAACTTAAGAACTCCGGTTTGCAAAAAGAATCAACTCGAAAGAAACAACGAAAGTCAAACTGCGAAAGAAAGAAGCTTCGTTTACTAATCTGGATCTAGGTCAAATTTTACAGTAGCAAAAACTTGTTTGAGTAGGTTAAACGGAAAGAGAATTTTGAGACGAAACTCTAGGCGCTTGAATCGCCTGATTCCGATAAACGAGCGAAAAGTTAAACAGAAACGAAGTTTCGATCAGAAATCGAATCTGAGATAATCGCGGAAAAATCCGACGAAAAAGGAAAACGGACGAACGGTTAAAGAACGGACGTTCGTTAACAGAGAAAAACCGACGAACGCGTTCGTTAAAACGAACGGTTCGGTGAACGTTCACAAAATAACAAAACCGAAAAAAACCGATCTAGTTTTTTTTAAATGAACGGTTTTTTTTAAAACAAAAACCGGGAACGAGGCGAGGTGCGGCTACCTCGGGGACGGGCTCCGGCGGGGCTTGGCCGGCT
>NC_057805.1:121124777-121132673 GCF_018294505.1 Triticum aestivum
GACGGGGCGCGGGCGGCTGGGCCTCGGCTGGGCTTCGGCCCGGCGGGCGCGCGCAGTTTTTTTTAAATACGTTCCGCCGAAAAATATTCGTAGAAAAATAAATAAAAGTCCAAAAAAGATAAAATAAATTTTCCCCGTCTAGTTAGAAAATCTAGAATAGGGTGAACATTTTTTTGACACAAAATTAATTTTTTGAAAACATGCAATATTTTTAATGCAATGAAAATTGCAAATAAAATCCCAATAAATTCCAATAAATGATTTTAACATTTTTCCTCCAGTATTTCAATTGTTTTGGAGAAGTCATATTTTCTCCTCTCATTTATTTTGTTTAATGAAATATTTTTCTGGAGAGAAAAATAATTAAAACCAAAATCCTCGTCTTATTATTTGATGAAAAAATCAAATATGAAAATTCGAGAAGATCCCCAACTCTCTCCGAGGGTCCTTGAGTTGCTTAGGATTTATCGAGGATTTGTCAAAATGCAATAAAACATGATATGCAATGATGATCTATGTATAACATACCAAATTGAAAATTTGGGATGTTACAAACCTACCCCCCTTAAGATGAATCTCACCCTCGAGATTCGGGTTGGCTAGAAAACAGGTGGGAGTGGTCCTTCCGTAGATCTTCCTCTCGCTCCCAGGTGGCTTCATCTTCCGTGTGGTGACTCCACTGGACTTTGCAAAACTTGATAACCTTACTGCGGGTAACTCGGCTGGCATACTCAAGAATCTTAACTGGTTTCTCCTCATAGGTCAAATCACTTTCCAGCTGAATCGCTTCCAGTGGCACAGTATCTCTCAGTGGTATCTCAGCCATCTCTGCGTGGCACTTCTTCAACTGGGAAACGTGAAATACATCATGAACTCCAGACAATCCTTCGGGCAATTCCAGCTTGTAGGCAACCTCTCCCATACGTTCCACAACTCTGTATGGTCCGATAAAACGGGGTGCTAACTTTCCCTTAACTCCAAAGCGCTTCACTCCTTGAAGTGGTGATACTTGAAGATACACTCTGTCTCCGACTTCGTGGACTGTCTCCTTTCGTTTAGAATCAGCATAACTCTTCTGCCTGGATTGGGCTACCTTGAGCCTATCGCGAATCAACCTCACTTTCTGTTCAGACTCCTTAATCAAATCTGGTCCAAACAACTGACGGTCTCCAACTTCGTCCCATAACAACGGTGTTCTACACCTCCTTCCGTACAAAGCTTTGAAAGGGGCCATCTTCAAACTGGTTTGATAACTGTTGTTATACGAAAACTCCGCATATGGCAAATTGTTGTCCCAACTAGATCCATAATCTAGTGCACAAGCTCTCAACATGTCCTCCAAAATCTGGTTGACTCTCTCGGTCTGTCCATCTATCTGCGGGTGAAAAGCTGTACTAAATTCCAGCATGGTTCCCAATGTTTCATGTATCTGCTTCCAAAACTTCGAGGTAAATTGGGTTCCTCTGTCTGATACAATGGTCCTCGGAACTCCATGCAAACATACGATCCTGGTCATGTATATCTTTGCCAACTTAGCACTGGTGTAAGTGGTCTTCACTGGAATGAAATGAGCCACTTTCGTCAAACGGTCGACTACAACCCATATTGAGTCATAGCCTGAACGAGTCCTGGGTAATCCCGTGATAAAATCCATGCCTATTTTATCCCACTTCCATTCGGGTATCGGCAATGGTTGTAGCAATCCGGCTGGCTTCTGATGCTCTGCCTTCACTCTCTGACACACATCACAAACTGCTACATACTCTGCAATATCCTTCTTCATTCCGGTCCACCAGAAAGTATTCTTCAGATCCAAATACATCTTGGTATTCCCTGGGTGAATCGAGTACGGTGAATCATGGGCTTCTTGCAAAATCAACTTCCTGATCTCCGGATCATTTGGCACATATACGCGGTCCTCAAACCATAAGGTATCGTGCTCATCCTCACGAAATCCCTTGGCTTTTCCTTTGCTCATCTTCTCCTTTATCTCTTCAATCTCCTTGTCTGTCTTCTGAGCTTCTCTGATCCTTTCCATCAAGGTAGACTGAATCTCCAATGTCACTAAATAGCCTCTTGGGACTATCTCCAAACATAGCTCGCGAAGGTCCTCGGCTAACTCCTGAGGTAACTCTCCTGTCATGAGGGTGTTGACATGACTCTTGCGGCTCAACGCGTCTGCTACCACGTTAGCCTTTCCTGGGTGATAATGCAATCTCATATCATAGTCCTTAATGAGCTCCAACCATCTCCTCTGTCTGAGGTTTAACTCCTTCTGCGTGAAAATATACTTCAAACTCTTGTGATCCGTATACACCTCACAATGGTTTCCGATGAGAAAATGTCTCCATGTCTTCAATGCATGCACCACGGCTGCTAACTCCAAATCATGCATAGCATAATTCTTCTCATGGGGTTTAAGTTGTCGTGAAGCATATGACACAACTCTTCCTTCCTGCATAAGCACTGCTCCAAGTCCTCGACGAGAAGCGTCGCAATAAACTTCATAATCCTTGCGTTGATCTGGCAGAATCAACACTGGTGATGTAACCAATCGTTTCTTCAACTCTTGGAAACTAGCTTCACATTCCTCAGTCCAATTGAATTTGGTGTCCTTCTTCAATAGCTCAGTCATGGGCTTAGCAATCTTCGAGAAATTCTCGATGAATCTCCGGTAGTATCCTGCAGGTCCAAGAAAACTCCGGATTTCTCCAACTGTCGTGGGTGATTCCCAACTTGTCACTGTGTCAACCTTGGCAGGGTCTACTGCTATTCCTTCTCCAGAAATAACATGTCCAAGGAATCCAACTTCCTTCAGCCAAAATTCACATTTGCTGAACTTGGCGTATAACTGATGTTCTCTGAGCTTCTCAAGTACCAATTGTAAATGCTCCTCATGCTCTTCCTCATCCTTGGAAAAGATTAAAATATCATCAATGAACACCACGACGAACTTATCCAAAAACTCCATAAACACTTTGTTCATCAGGTTCATGAAATAGGCAGGTGCGTTAGTCAAACCAAATGACATAATGGTATATTCATACAATCCATATCTGGTGGTAAATGCCGTCTTAGGTATATCCTGCTCTCGAATCTTTAGCTGATGGTATCCTGATCGTAGATCGATCTTGGAAAATACTTTAGCTCCTTGTAGGCGGTCAAACAAATCATTGATCATCGGTAGTGGGTACTTGTTTTTGATGGTCACTTCATTCAATCCGCGGTAATCAACAACCATCCTCAGCGACCCATCTTCTTCTCCACTAGAAGTACTGGTGATCCCCAAGGTGACAAACTTGGGCGAATATAGCCTTTATCCAGTAACTCCTTGATCTGCTTCTTAATTTCCTCCAAATCTTTTGCGGGCATCCTGTACGGTCTCTTAGATATTGGCCCTGTGTCTGGCAAAAGTTCAATCAAGAACTCAATGTCTCTATCTGGTGGCATGCCTGGCAACTCTTTTGGAAATACATTCGGATAATCCTTCACCACTGGTACTTCCTCCTGTACAACTCCTGATAAGGAATTCACTTGAGTCCTCTTCGGCATATGCCGGGATCCATACTTGATCCTTTTTCCTTCCGGGGTGGTAAGCAAAATCGTCTTGCTGGCACAATCGATGTTTCCTCCATACAACGATAGCCAATCCATTCCCAATATCACATCCAAACCTTGCGACTCCAAAACTATGAGGTCTGAGGGGAAAACATGCCTACCAATGGCCAATGGTATCTGAAAACATCCTTGGCTGGCCATATACTCTGCTCCTGGCGAGGTTACTAACATAGGGGTTTTGAGAACTTGGGTGGACATCTTAAACTCATTCACAAATCCCCTTGATATGTATGAATGCGATGCACCAGTATCCAAAAGAACGGTTGCAGTAAATGACTTAACCAAAAACTTACCTATTACTGCATCAGGCTGAGCTTCAACCTCCTCCACGCTGACGTGGTTCACATGTCCCTTGTTGAACAGGTTCGACTTCTTCCCAGAGCTTCCATTTCCATTTCCATTTTGGGCTTCAGGACAATCAGTTGCATAGTGTCCAGTCTTCTGGCACTTGAAGCAAGTAATGTGACTTAGATCCCTCTTGGTTGGGGTAGATGGGTTGGTGCGGTTCTGTCCGTTGGGTCCTCCATTCCCATTACCATTCTTGGAGCCATTATGGTTGTGCGAACTACCTCCTCCATGGGTATGCTGAAACTGTCCTCCCGGTTTCGGGGCAAATCGTGGCTTCTGCAGAGCTCCAGAATTGTACTTCCCTTGTCCATACTTCCTCTTACGGTTTTCAATCTGCTGTTGCTTTCCTTCGATCATGAGAGCTCTATCTACCAGCTCCTGGTAGTTGTTGAAGGTTGCTACCATCAACTGCATACTCAGTTCATCATTCAGCCCTTCCAAAAATTTCTCCTGCTTGGCTGCATCTGTAGCAACGTCATCTGGTGCATAACGTGCTAACTTACTGAAATCCTCCACATACTGGCCTACGGTGCGTCCTCCTTGGCGTAGGTTGCGAAACTCGCGCTTCTTCATAGCCATAGCTCATGCTGAAACATGAGCTGTACGGAAAGCTTGCTGAAACTGGTCCCATGTGACAGTGTCAATAGGGTGCGTGGCTGTATAATTCTCCCACCATGATGCTGCGGGTCCATCAAGCTGATGTGCGGCAAATCGCACTCTTTCCGCATCTGTGCATCCTGCAGTGGTCAACTCCCTTCCAACTTTGCGGAGCCAATCATCTGCAACAATCGGCTCGGTGCTACTGGAAAACACCGGCGGGTTTAGCCTCAAGAAACGGGCTAGGTGATCAACAGGTGGTGGTGGCGGTGGGTTGTTGTTGTTGTTGTTGTTGCCTTGGTTCTGCACTAACACTTGCATCAGGGCATTCTGTTGCTGAATCAACTGGGTGATCTCTGGTGGGAAAACAAATCCGGTGTCGCGTCTCGGAGGCATCTGATGGGTTTAGAAAAGATGAGAGTTAAGAATAGAATGAGGTCTAGAGAGAAAACACTACCCATATGCTCATGAGGCAAATACAATCAATATCACTTAATCAATTCAAACAAGGCAAAATAATCGATCTAACTAGCGTTACAAAGTGCTTGAACTATACTATTAAATGGGGGAAAACTACTGCTGATATGGTGGTCTACTAGAAATTCTGATCCGTTGAAGACTCCATGATGTCTGCTCCAGCTTCGTCAACATAGTCATCTTCACTTGGTTCCGAGTCGGTGTCGTCGATGATGATGTAGTTATCCGGACAAGTGCATTCGTCAACTTCTGCTTTTGGCACTGGATTTCCCATGAATACTCCAACCTTCTTCTCCAGGTCGTCATTCTTCCGTACTAGTGCGATGATTTCCTCCATATAATCCTCGCGTGTAGCTTTAAGTTCTTCTTGGAGATCCTTGATCTTCGTTAATGCCTTCTTCAGTTCTTCCTTGTCCGTGCACATCTGGTTCTCCTGGCGACGAATATGTTGATTTTGCTCCTGGATGAAAGCTGCGATTGATCCATCCTTCTTGGTTCTGATCATCTCCCATTGCGCGTCTCGGCGTCCACAAATCTGATAAATTGTATCCTTAAGCTCCTGGTGGTAGACTTCTCCAATGCGTCCCATTGCGATGTGTGCGGCCATGCTCTTCCCTAAACTCCAGGTGGGTGCTTCGAAAACCAATCTTATGGGTTCAGTAACTGGCACAAACGTCCTTCCTGGAATGTGAACTAGAATCTTCCAGCTCTCCTCTTCGGGTAATGTGGCGTTGTAGGTTCCAGTGATGCTTGGTATTCCTATGTTCAAATACTTGGTGACTTCCTTCAAGTGTCGACCAAAAGGCGTGTCTTCATCTGGTTGCATGAACTTGCTCCTTGCATCCGCCATTCCTAAAGGAGTAGAAAGTGGAGAGGGGTCAGAAATGAGAAGAGAGAAGCTTTCTAGGGCTTAAGCTTAGTGGTCGTGTCCTACAATCAGCGTGTGCTCTGATACCACCTTTGTAGCGACCAGACCTCAAATGGTCTGTGCTGCTGTGCACCAGTGTCATCCCTGGATCAGTAATGCTGACACGCACAGTACAAATGGAGGATTTATAACAGAGTAGCAATCACACACTTATTACATCGAATATCTCCAAAGAGATTAAGTATGGTAAATATGGCTTAAGGCCATCTAAATACGATAACAGCGGAAGACTTGGAAGATAAGTGAGTCCATCAACTCCAGCGGCATCACTGAGTATAAGACCACGACCTAAGGCACCTTACTCGTCGTCTGAAAAGTCTGCAACATGAAACGTTGCAGCCCGAAAACGGGTCAGCACATAGAATATGCTGGCAAAGTAGCACATAGAGAATAATGAACAATAACAATGCTATACTACATGCATATCTGGCTGGTGGAAAGCTCTATGGTTACAGTTTTATGCGAAAAGCCAATTTTTCCCTACTTCAAAGGAATAAATTTTATTTAACTATCATGGTGGTTGTGAAACATTGAGATGGTTGACAGCATCTCAATCCCAATTAAGTGTCATCAATAACCCAACAAAATTAATTAAAAGTAACATGGTGATGAGATTCAAATGATAATCCAGGTACTAGATACTCAAGTTGTCCATAACCGGGGACACGGCTAACCATGATTAGTTTGTACACTCTGCAGAGGTTTGTGCACTTTTCCCCACAAGACTCGATCTCCTCCGCTTGATTTCTCGCACTACAAGATGTTTGAGAAACGGATGACCGAGACACAGTCTTTCCGAAGAGGTCCCCTTAACCGATAGATAGGCCGGTACACCTACAATCCCCTACATCTGCTAGCCCATCATGGAAAGGTTTCCCACAACTTACTGAACTATGCTAGAGCCCATAATAGCTTGTGGCTGCACACGGAAGTTTCTAGCATGAATAATCTTATGACCCCTTTGAGCCTGGGTGGCGGTCCTTATACAAACAGACAACACTGGATTCTCCAGGTGCCTCAATCCACCCAGATGTGAGTTTTAGTTGCCACCTTAGGTAAACCATTATTAACAATCTCACATCTGTCATGAATATCTCTCAAACCCAATCCACGTCTACGAGCATAGCATGGCAATATAATAGCAACGTAGAAGTAACTCCCAAGGGTTTGATAAGAGAACAGGTAATAGGTACTACCTCAACTACTTCCCAATTCCCACAATTTAATTAGATCCTAACCATGCAATGTTTGAGGATTGATCTAATGCAATAAAAACTGGGTATGGAAAGGTATGATCAAAGTGTTACTTGCCTTGCTGATGGTCCGCGAAACCTAGCGATTCGAAGTAACAAGCGGCACACTCCGGTACTCTATTGCAAACAAACAAGCAAACAATAAGTACTCATCTAATGCACAGGTAAAACTCGAATGAAAGATCCAACCAGAAAGTTCAACTTAAGAACTCCGGTTTGCAAAAAGAATCAACTCGAAAGAAACAACGAAAATCAAACTGCGAAAGAAAGAAGCTTCGTTTACTAATCTGGATCTAGGTCAAACTTTACAGTAGCAAAAACTTGTTTGAGTAGGTTAAACGGAAAGTGAATTTCGAGACGAAACTCTAAGCACTTGAATCGTCTGATTCCGATAAACGAGCGAAAAGTTAAACAGAAACGAAGTTTCGATCAGAAATCGAATCTGAGATAATCGCGGAAAAATCCGACGAAAAAGAAAAACGGACGAACGGTTAAAGAACGGACGTTCGTTAACAGAGAAAAACCGACGAACGCGTTCGTTAAAACGAACGGTTCGGTGAACGTTCACAAAATAACAAAACAAAAAAAAACCGATCTAGGTTTTTTTTAAACGAACGGTTTTTTAAACAAAAACCGGCAACGAGGCGAGGTGCGGCTACCTCGGGGACGGGCTCC